>NC_061831.1:12592591-12595091 GCF_019202785.1 Penaeus chinensis
AAGATTATGAATGGCTATGGCAGCATTGGTGCTACTGCTGTTTGTGACAATAATTATGATAGTAGATATACTAGTTGCGATGATAATGATTGTGAGGATAATTCTGATAAAAAGTATAATAAAGTAAAAGAAATGATGATAATGGCGAGGATCATGTATGTATTTATACAAACACACACACACACACACAAATATATATATATATATATATATATATATATATAACAGACTGGGGTATAGCTAAAATAAGGAGGTCAAGGGCTAGACCAATGATACCCTAATATATAATGAAGGTGATGATGATGATAATGATGAGGTTAATAATAATAATAATAATGATAACGATAATAATGATGATGATAATGATGATGATGATAATGATGATTACAATAGCGATGACGATGATTGTAATAATGATGATGATAATGAAGATAATGATTATGATGGTAATGAGGAGGATAATAATAGTAATAATGATGATAATGGTAAAGATGATAATGATGGTAATGTTGATAATGATAGTGACGATAATGGTAATGATGATATGATGATGATGATGGTGGTGATAATGATGATGATAATGATGATGCTATATGTGTATATATGTATATATATATGTACATATATACATTTATATATTCATATATATGTCTATATACATATACATATATATACATATAATACGTATATTTATATATGTGTGTGTGTGTGTGTGTGTGTGTGTGAGTGAGTGTGAGTGTCCTGCAGTGGAATGATACAGGCTGCTGTTGATGAGGAAGAGGAGGGTGATAATGATGATGATAATGATGGTGATATATGTGTGTATATACATACATATGTATATATATACAAATATATATATATACATGTACATATATATATACATATATATATGTATGTATCTACATATATACATTTATATATTCGTATATATATATGTTTATATACATACACATACACATACACATACACATACACATACACATACACATTCATACATACATACATACATACACACACACACACACACACACACACACACACACACACACACATATATATATATATATATATATATATATATATGTATGTATAATATATATATATATATATATATATATATATATATATATATATATGTAGATGTACACACACACTGTAAAGGATATTTAGTCGCCTTAAACATATGGTTAAGCAGGAGTAGTAAAAGGGGACGGTTGGCTTTGACTCTTTATTTAGAAGAGTAAGCAAGTACAGATATAGATCACACGACGAGGTCTGGGTGAAGCTGGTTGCGGACGCGACGTCAGACCAGCTGGGACGACCTTGACCGGATAAGCGCTCGGCAGGAACTCTCGTAGTGCTGAGTGTGGGAGTCGCGGTCAGCCCAGGTGGGGCCGACCTTGACCGGATAAGCGCTCGGCAGGAACTCTCGTAGTGTTGCGTACGGGAGTAGCGTCGCGGTCAGCCCAGGGAGGGCTGACCATGACCGAACAGCGCTAGGCAGGAACTCTCTGTGACCTGGGTCATCTTTGGCCTTTTATACTTTTGGGTGGCGTGGGGGGCGCCCTTGGTCCAACCGTGTGGGCACGTGGGAGCCATAACTTATACGTACTTATGTACACAGTATATTGCTCGGCCACCACTAACGCCTCGCCCTCGAGGTGCCTTATATTTGCCTCAAGGGTGACCCAACTTGGCTGGGTCTTGACTTGTTAATCACTTCGTTCTCGCGTTGCTGTCCCAGGTGCATCTTCGTGGCTGCTCGTCCCTGTCGTCATCTTCACCCTGGTCCCTGGTAAATCCGTCCATCCTCGGCATCCACACGTCCTCGAAGGTCTCACACAGGTCCTCCTTGACTTCGGACTCGTCCTCGTAGTCCTCGACCAGGCCTAACTCGGCGGCTTACTCGCCCAATGCACGTTCCCGCAGATCTCATCCAGGTCCTTCTCGGCAGGAAGCGTCCTCTTCGGGTGACAAGCTCCTGGAGGTTGAGTGGATCGGCGGCGCCCGTCCACAGCATCATGGGGCGACTGGTACCTGCTCTGGCGAGTTTCCTGGTCCTTCACTGGATCTACGGGCGTCCTGGCAGGCGGCGCCATTCCAGGACGGCGGCTTGCTCTGCTCTGACAATTCTCCTAGTCTTTCTCGGTTTCTGGAGATCTTCCGGTGACGTTTTCCACAGCGTCCGAAGGTGACTGTTTCTGTAGCAGGGCCTCCTGCGGTACCGTGAAAGATATCGTGAACCAGATTATACATATAAGGGCCAAGATAGTAAGAGAAAAGAGAGACAATAGAGAAGAGGGATTGATAAGCGCCACTAGCCGATTATTTATATAATTTGCAGTTTTTATGGTCGAACTTTCGTTATTTTAATTTTTTTGTTTTTTCTAATTTTGTGTTTTACGTTCAAAGAAGAAATTAGAAGAGAGAGACGGTAGTAGCGGTCCGCAAAGACCTAGCTTGAACTACCAAACCGTCTCTTGATAGAATGAGGATA
>NC_061831.1:12612591-12615091 GCF_019202785.1 Penaeus chinensis
AACAGTTGTTTTTCTTATGTATAATGATCTATTTTCATACACAGAGACCATATCACAGGAAAATCGCAAAACCACATCCTTTAGGAAATGTGCCTGAGTCAATCGCTTTTCTGTAGTAAGCTTCGTTTTACCAAATCCAATTTAACCGATAACAATTGAAATACTAGTATTGAACTAAAATAATAGCATGTACAAATAAGAAAAAAAAACGTAAACAGTAGAAAACGCAAGTAATATATGTATATTTTTTTTCTTACTTTCTTTATTTTTTTTCTTTTTCTTTCTTTTTTTCTTTCTTTCTTTTTCTTTCTTACTTTCTTTCTTTTTCTTTCTTTCTTTCTTTCTTTCTTTTTTTACTTGCGTTGTCTACTAATATAGCTTTATGTATGTGTGTGTGTGTGTGTGTGTGTGTGTGAGTGTGTGTGTGTGTGTGTGTGTGTGTGTGTGTGTGTGTGTGTGTGTGTGTGTACGTGTGCGTGTATAGCCGAGAGTTAAATATCTAAGATATGACAAAAAATACAACCTGAAGAAAATGTAATCAAATAAAGAACTAATAAACGAAATAAAAAAGAGAGCACAGAGAGTGAACGAATTAGACGGTGAGTAAACAGCCACAAGTTAGGTGCGTACGTCCTCTACGACACAACAGGAGGAAAAACTGATCAAAAAGTATTTATGTTACACTGAACCACACATATAACGGTAAATGATACATCTAATGTTATTCTTTTTTTATTAAATGATTTAGAATGTTGATCCAAAAGTAAGAAATTAAATAAGAAGCTTAAATTTCACGATCTGGAAAGGAAACGTTCTGTACATTAACTTTAGTCTGAATGAAAGTGGGTCATTTGCATAGAAATAAAAAGACATATAACATAGATTCGAAACATTTAATGAAAGAAACACTTGATTCTTAATTTAAGCTGAATAACATATATGATTATTCAAGTGCTGCGCAATCGCTTTCTTCTTCTTTTTCTTCCTCTTTTTCTTCTTCTCCTTTTCATCAGAATAATTTTCGGTGATACTTGCTCGTATTTTTATACCCACTCCGTGCCTCATTCGGAATTTACTTGTTTTAAAAGCTGTAATGGTAATCAACCTTACTTTCCTCTCTTAAATCAAGCAACGTCAATTGGTGAGGATAGGAGGATAGGAGGAATGAGGACAAGGGGATGAAGTAGGAAACTTGGTGCGTGTCCATCCTATCTGTCTGTCTCTGTCCGCCTGTGTCTACATGTCTGTTAAATGTCTATCTGTTGATTTGTCTGAGTGTCATTTCTTTTGTCTGTTGTTCTGTCTAAATGATATTTGGTTCTTAGTCTATCTATCTATCTTTCAATTTGCCTGGTTATCTATGTATCTACATGTCCATCTAAAAATATGGTCGTTGGTCTAACTTTTCTGTCTCTGTTACTTCTCTATCTCTTTATAGATATATATATACAAATTTATCTGTTTGCACGTATGTAAATCTGTATTTATGTATATATGTATATGTGTATACATGTATGTATGAATGTAAGATTATACTTCTTAAGAAATGACATCTTAGAAACCACAGCGTATTCTCCGAATTCTACAGGGAAAGCTGAAGTGTGAGCTCTTTATGTTTGTAGTCAGTAAAATACCAATTTATCTATCTATGTATACATATATATATTTATCTATCTGTCTAAAATATCTACCTAGATATCTAAATATTTTTCTATCTATTTTTTTTTAATTATCTATTTATATATATATATATATATATATATATATATATAATTCTATTATGTGTGCTGTGTGAGTATGTGTGTGTCCATCTATCTATCTATATATCTATTTATGACTATTGAGTCGCGCAAGCCGTGAACTGGGCTGCTGATATTTCCATTGATTCTTGAAGAGCAGCTTGCCAATCAAGGACACAGGAAATGCAACCTGTCTCCATTGCCTGGGTTGGTCTGGGTAGCAAGGGAAGGGACGGCGACGGGACTTGAAAAGGAAGCTGCCGACTATTTATTTTTCTCGCTGTCCAGTAATATGTTGTATCTCGCTGTTAGGCCGAGATCTACATTTTTATATTGTATGTATGTATATGTGTGTGTGTGTGTGTGTGTGTGTGTGTGTGTGTGTGTGTGTGTGTGTGTGTGTGTGTTTCTGCGTGTGCATGCGCGCGTGCGAATTCAGTTTACAGCGTAGGGGGGATCTCATTGACATCAGACCGTAGGTGATAATTATAACTGATCAAATACACCTTAAATGGCGAGCAAAAGGAGTGTTCTTCTCACCCATACACATGCACACATACACACACACACACACACATACACACGCACACAAACATATACACAGATACACACACACACACATACACAGGCAGACAAATGTATACACAGATATACACACACAAATACACACACATATATACACACACAAGCACACACGCGTACAAACACAAACAAAACATACACAATCATACACACACACACCCCTCCTCACCCCCCATATA
>NC_061831.1:12625091-12635091 GCF_019202785.1 Penaeus chinensis
TAGAAGCATACCCACAGGAGTATACCCTATAGCAGCATACCCGGAGGAGCACACCCACAGGAGTATACCCTATAGAAGCATACCCACAGGAGTATACCCTATAGAAGCATACCCGGAGGAGCACACCCACAGGAGTATACCCTATAGAAGCATACCCACAGGAGTATACCCTATAGAAGCATACCCACAGGAGTATACCCTATAGAAGCATACCCGGAGGAGCACACCCACAGGAGTATACCCTATAGACGCATACCCACAGGAGCATACCCGGAGAAGCATACCCACAGGAGTATACCCTATAGAAGCATACCCGGAGAAGCACACCCACAGGAGTGTACCCTATAGAAGCATACCCACAGGAGCACACCCACAGGAACATACCCGGAGAAGCACACCCACAGGAGTATACCCTATAGAAGCATACCCGGAGAAGCACACCCAAAGGAGTATACCCTATAGAAGCATACCCGGAGAAGCACACCACAGGAGTATGCCCTATAGAAGCATACCCGGAGGAGTATGCCCTATAGAAGCACACCCACAGGAGCATACCCGGAAAAGCACACCCACAGGAGTATACCCTTTAGAAGCATACCCACAGGAGCACACCCACAGGAGTATACCCTATAGAAGCATACCCACAGGAGCACACCCACAGGAGTATACCCTATAGAAGCATACCCACAGGAGCACACCCACAGGAGTATACCCTATAGAAGCATACCCGGAGAAGCACACCCACAGGAGTATACCCTATAGAAGCCTACCCGGAGAAGCACATCCACAAGAGTATACCCAATAGAAGCATACCCGGAGAAGCACACCCACAGGAGTATACCCTATAGAAGCATACCCACTAGAGCACACCCACAGGAGTATACCCTATAGAAGCATACCCACAGGAGCACACCCACAAGAGCACACCCGGAGGACACATTCCCCTTACCAGCCATTTCACGAAGATTATGAACTTGTTTCTTGTTTAACTTGAAATAGATGACGTGCCTCCCGTAATGCCAATGCTGTCTACACACAACTAGGCTGCCGTTCTCATTGGAGGTATCAGCGAGGCAGCAACGCAAGGTCGGAGAAATGGGAGCGAAGGACGCAGGTGGGCATCAAGATACTCGTACTTCCGACAGAGGAAAACGTTGTTCTATTCTCACGAGGCAACCTTTAAACGTTGCGACTCGCCAGCTTACCTCCACTGCCCAAACTCTTCGGATAGCAGGCCCAGGGCATCCGGCAGCAGCAATGTCCTGACGGCGTCGGGCCACGGATGCACTCATCTTTCGGCGGCGAACGGCGAGTGGCGGCGGCGCGAGACAGACAAACTCAGCGGCGAGCGATGATTGCGTCATGTTTGAGGTTGCATCATGTTGACGCAGGATGTCGCGGCGGCGCCCTACGCCATAGAAACGAATGGCTGTTTGATACCTTAATTTTCGATTGCTTGTCCTTAAATCTTCTCTGACAACTCGATTTGGCTTGATCATTTTGTCACTAGAGTAATGTTAGGTCGCGTAACGTTAGGTCATCATCCTATCGAGTACTAGTGAGTGTTGATTGCTGAATGGCAATGAATGCAGTCCAACTGTTTATGTTTCATTTATTTTTCTGTATTTCATAACTGTAAGATCACTGATTTCTTCTTTTTTTCAACGAGTTGAATAACATTCTCGATGCTTCTCTCATGACCTTCCAGCCACGTGTTTCACTCTGATCCTTTTACGGTACAACGTTTGAGAAATGTGCATTAATACTCAAAAGTACACTGATAAAAACGTCCATGATTATGCTTACAGTTACTATGACGAAACAACGGTAAACACAATTTTCCAGCAGCAAAATTTTCTGAAGAGTTTTTAGAACATACAAACACTTACACTCACGAAAATTTACACATAGCATAGCCATAGATATTTTCCATTAAAAAATGAACACTTGATCATTACGTAATGGGTACCGTGACCCAGTACCAACTTACCCTTGAAATAACAGTAATATTTTCTCATAAAGCAGATGAGACGCTCACCACATACAGCCTCCTGGCACTCTGAGGCGTCCGCTGCCTGGCGTTCGAGCGACCATGCGCACGCCAAGACTCTTCTGTTTTGTGATTTCCATAGGTTAACTATAGAAAGATTACAGGTGAAGATAACTTTTCATTTACTTATTTATCTGCTAATTTTAGCGTGTTTTTATCACTATATGAAAAGTATTTATGTTACTTATTTTCAGTTACAAATGATTTAAATTTTACATCATACAAACTGCATTTGTATGTTTCACCATTCATTGACCATTGCAAATGTGCTTTGTGTACTTCAGTGAAACACAAAATTATTTTCAGGATACGAGAAATAATAATTGTACCCGTAGACCCATAGAAATTCCATGAAACAAACAAATAATACGAGGTATAACTCTCTTCCCCTTTTCACCTTCCTCTTTCTACCTCCCCCCCACCTCCCAATTTCTTTCCTTCTCCCTTCCTCTTTCCCTCTCCTTCTGCCTTTCCTTTTCCCTCCCTCTTTCTCTCTCCCTCCCTCTTTCCCTCTCCCTTCCTCTTTCCTTCTCCCTCCCTCTTTCTCTCTCCCTCCCTCTTTCCCTCTCCCTTCCTCTTTCTCTCTCCCTCCCTCTTTCTCTCTCCCACCCTTTTTCCCTCTCTTTCCCTCTTTCTCTCTCCCTCTGCCTTTCCTTTTCCCTCCCTCTTTCCCTCTCACTTCCTCTTTCCCTCTCCCTCCCTCTTTCCCTCTCCCTTCCTCTTTCCCTCTCCCTCCCTCTTTCCCTCTCCCTCCCTCTTTCCCTCTCCCTCCCTCTTTCCCTCTCCCTTCCTCTTTCCCTCTCCCTCCCTCTTTCCCTCTCCCTCCCTCTTTCCCTCTCCCTTCCTCTTTCCCTCTCCCTTCCTCTTTCCCTCTCCCTCCCTCTTTCCCTCTCCCTCCCTCTTTCCCTCTCCCTCCCTCTTTCCTTATCCCTCCCTCTTTCCCTCTCCCTCCCTCTTTCCCTCTCCCTCCCTCTTTCCCTCTCCCTCCCTCTTTCCCTCTCCCTCCCTCTTTCCCTCTCCCTCCCTCTTTCCCTCTCCCTCCCTCTTTCCCTCTCCCTCCCTCTTTCCCTCTCCCTCCCTCTTTCCCTCTCCCTCCCTCTTTCCCTCTCCCTCCCTCTTTCCCTCTCCCTCCCTCTTTCCCTCTCCCTCCCTCTTTCCCTCTCCCTCCCTCTTTCCCTCTCCCTCCCTCTTTCCCCCTCCCCATACCTTTCATTTTCCCGCTGTGCCACCCCTTCCATTCCCAGATCTTCCTGAAATGAATTCCTTTCCTCCCACCTTAAGACCTACGTCTCCCTTTCCACTTCAGTCCTCTTTCTCCTCCACCTCCTTCGCTCCCTCATACCCTTCTCTCCTTCTCCCATCCCTCTTTTTTTTATCTGAACCTCCTCCTCCTCCTCCTCCCTCAATTTCCCTTTACCCTTCCCCTTTTCCTTTTTAAATCCCTTCCGTTTCCCTAGATCTTTCTTTCTCCATCTGTCTGTTCTCTTCCCCTTCCCCTCCCTTTCTCCCTCTCTCCTTTCTTTTCTCCCTCTCACCTTTCTTTCCCCATTCCCTTCTTTCTTAACCCCCCTCCCCGTCGGATAGTCGTGTAATTAAAGAATAAACAGATAATCTATTTCAGTACTTTCCTCGAGGAAGAATTATAATGATAGTAATAGTAGCAACAGCAATGATGTTAATGATAACTAAAACAACAACAACAACAAAACAACAAGAACGGTAATAATAATAACATATGATACACACGCGCACGTGTGTGCGTGCGCCCGCGTGTGTGTGTGTTTGTGTGTATGTGTCTGTGTGTGATTCTTTAAGATCAATGATGTCAATTATCACCCCATTTTACACCAAGATGAATTGACTTAAAGTTCACACTCGCGTGGAATATGACTCTAGGCATAAAATGCTTATCTTGAATCAAAATGAAGAAACTCGAAGTCAGCATTCACATGGAATTTGATTTCAGGCGCAAAGCGGACAAACGGACCGATGGACGTAGGAATACAAGCAGAATCTTATATATATATATATATATATATATATATATATATAGATAGATAAATATTTATATATATACACACATACATATAGATAGATAGATAGATAGATAGATATAATAGACAGATAGAAAGATAGATATAGATATGTGTGTGAAAGAGAGAGATATTTTTTTTTTTTTTTATTTGAATGCTATTCATGAAGAACTTCAGAATCTATGCTATAAGATTATTTTTTTTCCACTAGGCTCAGTAAATGAGAAGAAATAACAAGTATGAAGGCAAATAAACATGACATTTCATTCCTTTAATAATCTTGTTTATGAAATGAGCAGACTTTTTTATTTCGTTATTAGATTTACATCAGCTAGTAATCTGAAAGATTTGAAATCCATTCCACAGCATAGACTAGGCTAAATGCTATATAAACATACTTTTCAGCCACATCACCAGGAAATTAGGATATCCTGTGTGTGAGAGACCTAAGCCTTTTTACGAACTGCAGATCACGTGATCCATAGATAATTGATAATAGTCGATGTTATCAAAAACCGCTTTTGTTTTCCTGAATGTTATCTGAAAATTTCCATGTTATATCTGTGTCTTATAAAAGTTCTTGATATACAGAGGGTACTAAATATTTAAAATATATTCCAGAAGCATTGACTGCTCTTAAGTATTCTTGGCTTGTCACCATTATACTTTCCAGCCCGTTATATCGAGGTCCAGTATGTAATCTGTAGAGAATCACATCCATTTTATACGCTCTCGTACAAATGTGGAATCCTGTACAATAAAATTCATTGGAAACCGATTCTTGTTACGGCAGGGAGAAAGATTGTGATAATGTGAAATGTAATTTTGAAAAATATAGATATAAACAAGAATATGGATGTGGATGGTGTAACAGTGTAAAAAATAATGGAGTAATTATTTTTTGAGTAATACACACACACACACACACACACACACACACACACACACACACACACACACACACACACACACGCACACACACACACACACACAAGCACGCACACGCGTAATATTCATTTGTTTGCTTGTTTGTTTTTTGTTGTTTTTAGGGCATATTGAAACAACTAATTAATGCATTTATCTGAGATACTTAGAAATAGTTAGATTGCTTAAGATAATTAACAATTATTGGGCGGAGAGAATCACAGGAATGAGCACCGGTTTCCATCATGCTTCTTCTCCTGACGAGATCCGACTCTTCCACGCGGGCAAGCAGCAGCGTCGGCTATCAAAATTCTTGCTTTTATCCGGATGTTAGGATTGTGAGGATGGATAAGTGAAATTAGATCAATGATAAAACCATCGGAATTAGAGTGTTGTCATTGAGTGATACAGACAAGTTCCGTGAGATGTGAAGACAGCATAATTTAGTGCCAGTATTTTTTTTTTTTTTTTTGGGGGGGGGGGCGGGGGGCGTGGATACACCATTACCTAAATAGAGATAAAGAAATTATAAAGATTTAGCTTGTAGAAAATGAAAAGATACCGTAGAGGGGGGGGGGGGGGCGGCTCCTTCGATTCATAACTAATAGGAGAAAAAAGGGTGTAGGGTTAGACTTAGGATTTACCTAAGTTAGTAAACGAGAATATTCCTTAGTCATTTTCTTATATCTAGGACTGTTAAAATTTAAAATAACGTATTAAGCCACCTGTTTGCTTTTACAGGATTATAGAATAAAAAGAATTGGACAAAATTAAGAGTTATGTTTCTATGATCGATGTACCTTCGGCACGCACTCAGCGGTGGCTGATAGATCTTACCAACTAGAAAAAAAAAAAAAATCGTGTTTTACTCCTAGAAATATTGTTCCGATATGCAAAAGTGATTCTGATAAGTATATAACGAAACGAAACCGCCACCAATTGTTAGAGAACAGCACGGATCCTTTAATGTCATACAAAGTGCAAATATTATCAGTTAGACGTGTTTCACATAAACCAATAATGTTGCACTTCATTTCAATTTCATTTAAACATTGGTAGTTAAAATCACTAAAAGGGTGCGGAACACTGCGTATGATAAAGGGGAGAACGGTCAAACTGCTCTCAGGGACATCGTAATTAGTGACGGTGTCAACGAAGTGGCAGTGGCAGTTGAAGGTCGTCCAGATCGTTATATTTTCCGTTAGGAACTCGATATTTTCCCGACTTCCCGTTAGCTCTATGTTTAAAGTTTCATTTGTCTTCATATCTGCTTGTTTCTCTGCCTGTAGTCTTTCTCTGAGCTTTCATGTCATCAAATTCGGCCTTACTGAATTCTAACTTTGTTCAAGTCATCCTGTGTTTCCTGGCATCCCATGATGTTTGCATTAAACTGATTAGTGAAGAGCTGCAGTGAATGTATATTTTCGATTGAGCATCCATTACTATTTTAATTTCCTGCATATTTATATTACTCAGGAGGCAGATTAAAAATGCCGGGACTAGCAGTATTTTAGGCTGTTCATAAACAGTCTTCTTAATACATGAAATACCGTGAGGCATTAGGCCATACCCATCTACGTGTCACGGGCAGTAGGGGCGCGCAGGTGAAGGCTCAGAAATGGCTGAGCTCTGTACCAGTAATGATTATCACGTGTCTACGACAGTGTAGATATATGTAGATCTTGTATAAATCAATTTAATAATCGGAACATAAACGAGAAATGCCAATATCAGGTGACCTGCAAGGAAAACAGCTCACATCCATTTTCTGATAATTTGACAAGAAAATCCTTTTAAAGATGCCCCACTCCAACAGCTCCTCAATGACCAGGAGTAAAGATTACGTCAGTTTTTTTGTTTTTTTTTCTGTGTACATACAACCAGATACTACACATATTTATAAGTGACTATTAGGGATAATCGCCATGCAAGCACATCATCTGCCACTGAAAGTTTTCAGTTAACAGATGGTTATCAGCCTCCCATTGATTTTTGTTGTTGTTGTTGTTGTTTACGAGCTACTGCACTACTATCGTATATTAATAAGTGAGACTGAAGAATAATGTATGCGAATAAATGTCCTCAAGGTGGGAATTCGTGGGTTATACAACTATATAACTTATTTTGTGTCTGCATAGTTGTCAGAGGCATAATATTAGTTGTGTAAGGTGACATCCTAGTTCTCCTCATCTCGGGCATGCAAGAGCATCCCCTCGCTACTCGTTTCCCGTCGTTTTTTTTTTTTTTGTTGTTTTTTTTGGAGGGGCGGGGGTCTAGTTCTTTTACTTGGCCTTTTATTTGTTCTATTGTCTTTTATTGTGGTTTTAGCGAAGTTTCCCCTTTTTATAGCCGTGCTAATTTTTTCGATTTTGCACACATTTTATTTGCCTCGTTCTTAAGATTCGAAAGACAATTTTACTTAATTTTAAGTTGATCTTAATTTAATAGATATTTCATTATCATCCAATCTTCCGAGTATTTTACACTCGTCCTCTTTTACTTTTATCTTTATGTTCGATATATTTAACTTCAAAAAACTATAAATACCGCCAAAAACGGCGCGAAATATACTCAGTCTGGAATAGATACCCCGTGTGTCATTACCCCCTGTGTGAGATGGAACGCTATGAAGCCGCCACGCCCCCCGAGAGAAGGAAAGAAGGCATGTTCTGTGTGCTGACATCTGTTTTACTGGACGTGATCCTTTTTTCTTGTTTGTTTCATATACATGGTCAAAGTTAATTCAATAATCTTAATCAATTAATCATAATAACTATACTTTTTATTCAACTACAGTCTTAACATTCGTAAAGAGTGGTTTTAACCAATGGTTTGTATTTATTTTATTAAACTTATGTTACTTTGCTCTCTAGGACAATTATAAATACACGCTAAAAGATTTCTATTTTTTATAAAAAAAAAAAAAAAATAGGCTGAGTTGATGATTATGCTCGACTTTTTTTGTTTGTTTGTCCCTAGATGCTTCACGCTACCACAACACAACATCTAGACACTGTGAACCCGCATCAATATATATATTAATAGCCACAGAGCAAAAGAACACCTCACAGTTGCATAACTGAAGGCATGCTATATGCACATGTTGCGTTGGCATGTGCTTGTTATTCTCTCTCTTTTTCATTTTCTGTCTCTCTTTCATTTTCTCTTACATTCTCTCTCTAATTCTCTATCACATTCTCTCCCTCATCCCCCCTCTCATTTTGTATTTCATTCTCTCTCTCTTTATCATTCTCTCTCTCTCTCTCTTCTCATTCCCTCTCTCTCTCTGTGAGGTGCTTGTTGCCACTGCTGTCCACCAATATGTCAGGGTTTTGGTTGACGGAAACTCACGGCCTGGTCTCATTCTTTATTATTGGTAGTGTAGGGTGTCGGTAGCGTAGCCGGCAACGAATAGGCCCGGCAAGGTGGGGGCCCTGGAGGGTGACCCCCAGGAGGAGGCCGCGTCCGAACGGGAGCGTGACAAGAGGAAGAGTGATTTGTACGGGTCTAGGTTACGCCGGAGGTCATGAGCGCAGTGGGCGTGGCTTAGGTCAGTACGGCGGCAGTGCCGCCTTATTAGCCACCCCTGTTAGTTGGAGGGCGTGACAGTGAAGGCTTCTGACCACTCTGAGACTCTCTCTCTTTCTATCTATATTTCTCTCTCTCTCTTTCTTTCTAATATTCTCTCTCTCTCTCTCTCTCTGCCTTCTCTCTCTCTCTCTCTCTCTCTCTCTCTCTCTCTCTCTCTCTCTCTCTCTCTCTCTCTCTCTCTCTCTCTCTCTCTCTCTCTCTCTCTCTCTCTCATTCTCTCATTCTTTCTTTTCCTCATTCTCTCTCACCCTCTGTCACTTCTCTCGCCTCTCTCTCTCTCTCTCTCTCTCTCTCTCTCTCTCTCTCTCTCTCTCTCTCTCTCTCTCTCTCTCTCTCTCTCTCTCTCTCTCTCTCTCTCTCTCTCTCTCTCTCTCTCTCTCTTAGTCATTCTCTCTATCTATCTTTCTCTCTTTCTTTTTCTTTCTATTCTCTCTCTCTCTCTATCTCTCTCTCTCTCTCTCTCTCTCTCTCTCTCTCTCTCTCTCTCTCTCTCTCTCTCTCTCTCTCTCTCTCTCTCTCTCATTCTCTTTCGCCCTCTCTCCTTTTCTCTCGCCCTTTCTCATTTTCTCTCTCTCTTTTTAACACCCCCCCCCCTCTCTCTCTCTCTCTTTCTCTCTCTCTCTCTCTCTCTCTCTCTCTCTCTCTCTCTCTCTCTCTCTCTCTCTCTCTCTCTCTCTCTCTCTCTCTCTCTTTCTCTCTCTCTTTCTCTCTCTCTTGATCTCGCTCTCGCTCTCTCTCTCGCTCTCGCCCCATATCCATTGTAACAAATGAAATCAAACTAAGCCTCTCTCTCTTTCTCTTGCTCTCTCTCATGCTCAATCTCTCAGCCTCTCTCTCATTCCCTCTCTCTCTCTCTTTCTTTTTAAGATTCTTTCTAATATCCTCTCCGTCATTCTCTCTCTCCCTCTATCATACTCTCTCTCTCTCTATCATTCTCTCTCTCCTTCTATCATTTTCGGTCTCTCTCATCCCCCCCTCTCTTTCTCTCTCTCTTTCCCTCTCTCTCTCATTCCCGCTCTCTCTCATTCCATCTCTCTGTCATTCTCTATCTCTCTGTCATTCTCTTTCTATTTCTTTCTAATATTCTCTCTCTCTCATTCTTTCTTTCTCATTCTTTCTCACCCTTTCTCATCCCCCCCCCCTCTCTCTCTCTCTCTCTCTCTCTCTCTCTCTCTCTCTCTCTCTCTCTCTCTCTCTCTCTCTCTCTCTCTCTCTCTCTCTCTCTCTCTATTTCTTTCTCTTGCTCTCTCTCATTCTTAGTGTCTCAGCCTCTCGCTCATTGTCTTTTTCTTTCTCATTCTCTCTCTCTCTCTCCTCTCTCTCTCTCTCTCTCTCTCTATATATATATATATATATATATATATATATATATATATATAGTGACCTGTTCTCGTGACCTCTC
>NC_061831.1:12640091-12642591 GCF_019202785.1 Penaeus chinensis
GTCTGGCCCTCCTCCCGCTGACGGTGTAACTGGAAGTGGAGGCAACTGGTTCTTCCGGGAAATCTGTGTCCATGTTCACACTTGCGTCATCGCTGTGGTCCTCAAATCGCACGGGCTTCTTGCTGGTCCGCCGGGGTCTGCTTCCCGATAGGACTGTGGAGTCAGGTTTCAGTGATAGCAGGGCAGGTGATGACAGTGAGGACTGCTCTGGCTTGGACGGCTCCCCTGGAGCTACAACGGCCTTTCCGTTTGGGGATGCAGTGGACGGAGACAAGAACAGCGCGGTATCCAAGGTAAAAGGGTCTTCTTTGGTGACAAGCTGGCTGGACCACTCTGACTGGGACTCATCTTTGACAATCTGACTTTCAACCAAATTGTCCAGCTGGAAATAAAAGAAAATGAAGCCTTTAGTTTCCAAGTACAAGTTAAACGGTTTCAACAACAAAACTTTTGTAACATTTTGTGTACGCCATGGCTCTTATTCCGAGTCCGGAAATATTGATATTCTATGTCCCTACGTGGCTGGCTCTCTGACCGATTCTGACACGCACAGCAAACATATTTCTCAGTTAAAAGCATGTTTTGTATTAAGAAATTAACCTCTACTATAAAACGTTCAAAACTAAAAATGTACTTAAGAGGAAGTTATCACTTTATTTCATCAAGCAACGAGAACATTTTCTAGTTCATCATTAACACCGTGAGGGATGTACTTAATGCTGAGCTGAATAAATAAAGTGAAGTCCGTTCAACAATATTACGTTATCTTTCTACAAGCAAAATATATGTCTGAAGAACATTTCTAATTCAACAACCACTCCGCAACAATTTCACTTTACATTCTTTACATGGACTTATTGTCAACTATTACAAGACATACCTATACCTATTCTTAATCATTGAGACACAACCATTTTCTTCTAGTACTATCTACATTTTTTTTTCTGTCACAACTATATTTGATAACACTCAAAATATTTGTTCACATCACAATACAGGAAACAAAAGTTTGTCTTAAACATTACACTGTTCTAGTTCCCGGCATACTTGGGCGTTTTTTATCTATTAAGTCAATGGAATTGCATTAGTATTCATCATTCATGTACGTCCAAGCCCCAACACTGGCCCCCATTCGCTGAATTTGTAGCATCAAAAGTCACACGATCACATCATGTATCTTTTTCACGTTAGCTTGCTGTTTCCTATATATTCCCCTTTCACTTCTTTATATAATTTCTCAATACACAGACTAGAAAAAAACAGAAGCACAGCAGTCACCAAACAAAATGGTACTCACCTCATGGCTGAGTCCACTGTTCTGTATAGCACCAAGTAGGAGGTCCGGTGCTTCCTGGCCGATCATCAAGTCCAGCTCTGTGGATGTGGCAGTTTCATTGTCCCCCCAAATGTAGTCTGGCAGAAGATTATTGATCTCATCCAAGATATCTGCTGGTAATTCGAAGTCCGTATCAGACGTGCTTGAAACCGGGATAGAAGAGTGGTGATGCTGCTGGCCATGGGTGCTTGGGTTGTGCACGAAACCTGTCCCGTTGATCTGGCAATGAGTGGCCGACGTGGGTAGGCTTTCGGCTGAACATGGGTCTCTGCTCACTGTGGTCGAGGCTAGAGTATCCAAGAGGCCAGAAGTGGAGACCGGGGTGGGCTGTAGGGCATCTCCGTCTGTGTCGTTATTCATAGTGTATTTCGTCAGACACACGCGATTCTCGAGGTCGCCCTGCAGCTCGCCTGGACTGGTGTCGAAATAGGCAGTCCCATCCGACGGAGGGCTGTGCTGCTCGCCCATGAAAAAGTCACCATCCTGGTTCCAAGAGGTGCTGCTTACTTCCATACTATCATTGTGGATGGGCTCTTCGTGAGTCCCGTCAAATGTAAAGTCTTCGAACTCTGCAAGTAAAAGAAGAGAGAGGTTATTACAAACACAAGAGTCGTTTTCGTTACATCACAAAACAAACCAACTCTGTAGTAAGCAAAGGCGTAATCACTAAACTATGTAATGTTATCGCAAAGTAGCGTAGTGTAGTTTAGTGTAGTGTAAAGTTTCTGCATTACATACACAAACGTTGAGTATAACAGAAGTACAACCGATAAAGTGTTGCGAAGATGGTAAAGGATATAAAGTATTATCTAAATCTATTTTATCCTGTGAAGTAGTAACCTATACTTCAGGATAATGGTTTGTATGCCTCTGTTACCTCTCTCTGGGGGAGGTTGCATGTGTTCTGTAGGAAGTGTTGCGCCAAAATGCCCGCATCGCTGCTGTGTCTCCTTTTAAGAGGCACTGGACAGGAAGGTTGCCAAATTCTTTATATCACAATTTCAATATAAAACTTCAAATTTTGTGTATTATGCTCTCCATATAATTCATATTGCTGAGATTGTTTGAAGGAAAATCAAAGTTTTAAAAGGGAGGTAAACGAGAGCTGGGGTGGGGATAAAAGAACGGGCGGATGGCGAGACATTGCACCACCTTATGGAATGG
>NC_061831.1:12650091-12662591 GCF_019202785.1 Penaeus chinensis
TGGAGTGAAACGCTCCCGATCTCATTCCTTTCAATCTGTCGCCCTGAGTGCCGTTATCTCAAAATTAACCTTACATACTTTCCGACGATGATCTTCCTTATTTCCCTTAAACACAAAAATACCCAGACAGCATCGTCTTTGGAGGCATAAACAAATATAATAACTCCCTATCCGGCACCTTTGCTTTTACTTAGTGGGCGCTGGATTGCACCACGTTACAACACGTGATGGGGAGGAGCAGCCACAGTTCTCGGGAAAATTGTAAATACCTTTAGATAAATACTCATGTTAACGTTACTATACCCTTCTTATGTATCCTGAGGGAAACTAAATAATAACTAATGCATTGATACTCTAGCGTGAACTGAAATCAGGCCTTCTTATTCAAGTATCAAGTTGTTGTCAGGCGTTCAGAAGGAAGGTAAATAGAAAAAAAAGAAGTGAAATATGACATTTTCAATTAATAAAACTGAAATTGAAGAACAATGAATATCGACGGAAAATTACATATGAAAATCAGTGCTACTGCTACGACTAATGCTGCAGCGGTGTTACATGATAATGAAGTTCGAAGAAAAAATGTACAGACAAAACCCTAACACATTATAGTAGCTAGATGTAGTGTTATGGTTCTACACTGTTGATCAACATGCGGTTGTCCTTAGCAACATGTGCCCTTTACCGGCACAAGCCAAACACATAAAGATCTCAGGAGGCATACATAGTTTTCAAAGACACACATATGTGTGCATAATAATTAGTTTAACGTGTACCATCTGTACATACAGTATAAGTACTACACACACACACACACACACACACACACACACACACACACACACACACACACACACACACACACACACATATATATATACACATATATATATATGTTTTTATGTATATATGTATATATGTATATATATAAGTACAAAAACAGATAAGGTTATAGGTATATGTGTTCTAGGTATGTATATACAATAGGTATGTGTTGAACTGAAGACATTATAAAGATATTGCGAATAAGATACAAATCTTATTACATCTGCTATTCAGTGAGAAGAATCAAACATTGATAAATATTCAAGATTACTTAAAAAAAGAAGGAAGATCACAGCACATTAGGCAAATATAAACAGAAGCAAACGCAGCGCATGCAGTGACAACCAATTACTTCTAAAGTGGTTGATAAGCTGATGGATCGTGATAGTTGCCGGCATTCCGAGCGTAATTACGGCGGAAGGCGAGGCACTCTTCACTCAGTGCCAGTGCCAGTGAGTGACCAAAGGGCACTGGAGTGGGGGGGGGGGGGGGTCTCGTTGCCACAACATGAGTTCCCAATCAATGTTGCCAATGGAGCCAGTACTTACTCTTAGATACTTGTCGACACTTAACCTTACTTCCATATATACACGGATACACACACGAGCTACGCTATCGCATATACACACAAAGCAGGCAAATTATACTTTAAAAACTGTACCTTGAATTGCAAACTTTTACTCTCCTCAAAGTGTTACGCTCTCCGTGACTTTGCCCTTGTTGTTCTGTGTTAACTATGTCAGCATTTATTTCATTCGTTCTGCATTCACACTAACATGTATGCATACATATTTGTAAGTAAATATAACACATACATAAACACACACACGCACACACACACACACACACACACACACACACACACACACACACACACACACACACACACACGCACACACACACACACACACACACACACACACACACACACACACACACACACACACACGCGTGCGCACACATGTATACATAAATATATATATAATTTATATCTATTTATAATTTATTTATATACATTTATAACATATTTATATACATTTATAATTTATTTATATATATATACATATATATATACATTCATATATAGATATACATTTATATATGTATACATTTATAATTTAATTTATATCTACTTATATACATATACACACACTTGTGTCTACACTACATACACACTCGTTATATATGCGAGAGCTCCTTATGCATAAACATATGCATGTATGCAATGCGCGTTAAAGAGATATAACAAAAATGGGTAAGGTCATGAACCACGACCAAAACGGCCACATTAAAGTGAAACCTGGAGTGTTTCGTGTACGCAAATTGTTCTTGTACGGACTTGTCAACTGAGAGATTGTGAATGTGTGCGTGTGTATGTCTGAGTGTGTGTGAGGATCTCACAATACGGGTTGAAGCAAAGTCTGTGGCGGTTTAACCTTTATTCTTGGTTACGGAAATATATATATATGTGTGTGTGTGTGTGTGTGTGTGTGTGTGTGTGTGTGTGTGTGTGTTTGCGTGCGTGTGTGTGTGTATATTTCCGTATATATTCCCTGCCGCTCTGCCGGTCATTCGCTATGGTATCTTAAGTGAAGTTATTGGTGCCCGGTACATGGCAAGTGCATGAATGAACAATGGTGGACTGGGGTGGGGTGGGAGAGGGTATGGGTTTGGGGGAGTTGGGTCAGGAGGTCGAAAATGAGTTATGCCTGTTTCAGATTCATATACGAATGTAGAATTACCCCCTCGAATATTAACTACCGGGAAGAAAAAATAGGTGGTCAAACAAGGGCCTAACCCTGGACGACTATTTCGCTGATCAGCGATTTTCACCTATATGTACTTATGCCTTAGTGGCGCAAAAATGTCAAGTTGTATTTTTACATTATCTATTGAAATGGGTCACAGGATGGTAAAAGCATCGTGCGCGCAAGTGTGTGAGTGTGCGCGCGAGTATATGAGTGTGCGTCCGAGTATATGAGTGTGCGTGCGCGCGAGTGAATGAGTGTACATGCGAGTGTATGAGTGCGCCCGAGTGTATGAGTGTGCGCGCGAGTGTGTGAGTGTGCGCGCGAGTATTAGAGTGTGTGTGCGAATGTTAGAGTGTGCGCCCGAATGTTAGAGTGTGTGCGCGAGTGTTAAAGTGCGCACGCGAGTATCAGAGTGTGCGCACGAGTGTGAGTGTGCGCGCGTGTGCCAGTGTGCCATGTCTGTCTTCCTTGGCAACAAGGAGTGGGTTGGTTGCCCATGATAGTCTCCGAAGGGATATTTCAACTGAGTTGAGGATTTTTTCCTCATTTCAATTGAAAGGGGACCAGGAACCATGAGTAGTAGTATCCATGTTTTAGTATTAGCTTTCTTACTCTCCCTTCCGTTGCACACCCTGTTTGCTTAAGGGTGATTACGAAAGAGCATGTTTATATGACCCCCCCCCCCCCCACCTGTATCTTCCCTACTTCCTATTTTTTTTTTTTGCAATTATGTAACATGCGATAATTTTGAAACGAATTAATGAATTTCCAAATTCGAATACATTGTTTTGTTTATATGACCTAGAGGTTTTCTTAACAAAGTAATATAGAAAATTAAGTGATAACTCTGGGACGTGAGAAGGCTAGAGTTAACCTAACTTTTAAAAAATCGTTGCGCCTACAATTCCCTTCGGTCAAATTAAATAAATTTCAGTATAAAGATGTGTAATGAAGTACCCTTTTCTTCTACCAAATTTCATTAAAATCTGTAGGACCGTTTTCTATTTTTCAACCTAAAAGTGAAAATTGGCGTCTAGATAATCTAGAGATACCAGAAAGCTTAACTATAAAGTCAAGTGTTGGCAACCTTTGTTGTTGCAGGGCATACCTATGGGTACCTTGTATTGTTACCACCTAGGGGAGCCATTTCTGGGGAAATGTGTGTATGTGACTGTGCAGAGAAAGTCTCTTTCTCTGTACGTGACGGTAGGATATGACATAACACATCAAGAACAATAATCCCATGATTGTTAAGCTAGCTCTAGTTACATATACTGGGTAGTAATATATAGGGTGTAAGTCAAAGGAAGGAAAGTTAAGGGAAAGTTCTTGAATCCTGTTAACGTGTGACGTGCTAATATCGGGGATGAATGGATATATATGTTACAAAGGAGTGTGACGCAGGAACGAGCAACGACGTTGTTGAAATCTCGCAGGAAGTGGGAGAACATAGGTTCCAGTAAGTATAATGTCTGGTATAAACTGATTGCACTTGACTGTGGCATTGAAGAAATAAAGAACAGAAATGTACCGTTATCCAAGAAAAAATATGCATTATGATTATATAATGTATGATGTTGATATATGGTTTCTGTCGGTAACTACGTCGGTCGTCAACTGTTGTAACTGTAAAATTCGTCTTGTAGGTTGCCTATGTCTGTGTCTGTTTGTCCTACAGCTAAAAAAGACAATTACCTATATTTATGTTGCTTCAGGAGATCGTAGGTTATTCTGACCTGCTCAGCAAAAGTCTGGCATTTGCCCAGTTATGTCTTGCGACAGTATGGTGATACAGGCAAGATGGGAGTAACTGGCATGTTGAGGCAGTATGACTGTACCTGGTGCAATTAAAACATTGTTCTCGTACCTATCATGTCACTGCGGGTGTTGTGGTTATAGGTAAACACACGGTTAGCCAAATTTACTCTTTACTGGGAAAGTTTATAAGAGTGTTCAGCGGTGACCTGTGATTCCGGACTCCACAGCTTAAATGAGCCAGTCGTGATGTATATTCTCCAGTCAGGTCCTGAGAGCTTCGGGTTATTGGCGGGTATCGAATCGCCAAACGGCATGAGCCGTGTGCGGAAGCTCGTTGCGAGGTGGTCACCACAACACTCCCATTCCAGTGTGGCGGTCGCGAAACGAACTTTCGAATCTCTACATTGTTCCTGGAGGTGCGCAGGTTTCACACAGTCAATGCTGATGCCAGATGGTGATGGTTTTACCGTCCCACTTAACGTCATAGGATGGGCAGAGGGGTGGCTTGGTGGGCCGAAGACGTGTGAGCAATCTTGAAGGTCGCATAGTAACTAAAAGCATCACTGCCGTGAAGGTCGAGTAGGACGAGAGCAGATGTGGACCATGCTGTCACTCAAGCTGTTTTCCAAAAGGTCCTGGGTCCTGGTCTCCAGAGCTAACTATGAAGGCAGCAGGGAGAGTTTTATTGGTTCCTTAAACCATCTCACCTTCGGTGCACTGAAGATCCTGCTTGAAAAAGGTCCATATGTGCAGGAGTGCTAAAGGTAATTGGTCTATCCAGTGATGAGTGGAGGATGAAGCAATGAGGGCCTCCTTCAATTAGAGGTTTAGGCACTCGAGCTGAGAAGGATCATCAGCTGCCTCCAGAGTTCGGACTTGAACCGAGATCCACGATCGGTCGTGATCGTCGCAGGAGTTCCATAGCGAGATGGCGGCAATGGTGGCGGCGTTGATATCCTGGATGGGGGTGGCCTCAGGCCACCTGGTAAACCAGTCAATCATCTTCAGGACGTAGCTGTAACCCTGGTCGGCTGGGAGAGGACCATTGAGTGGTCATCTGGTACCAGGAACATCTGCAGGGGAGACTTAGTGTGCCGGCGAACCTTACTGGCACTCGATACAGATGAGGCTCCACTCCCAGACATCTCTATTGATGCCAGGCCAGATGCTGCCGATAAGGACCTGGGTGGCACAAATTCTCCGATTGGCATGGTAAACCTAAAAAAAACTGCCGTTAAAGCGATGGAGGGACATAAGGATAAGGTCAGGCCAGCGGTGTCACAGAGGATGGTGTCCTGCGAGTCCTAAAGATGCACCTGTTTTAGCTGAAGAAAGGTATCACTGTCAATGAGCCTGAGGAGGGAAGTGTCCTGTTGCTGCTCCCTGCAAACTAGATGGTAGTCAATGGGACTGTTGCTGGCACTTACCATGACTATCGATACTCTGGATAGGGTTTCCGCAGCCTAATTGTTGGTACATCTGATGTGCCAAGGTGAACTAGGCCACAAAATCCAGGTGTCTTAATTCACATGGGGAATGACGGCGGCTCCTGTTGTGCAGGGCAAAGGTGAGGGGCTTGTGATCCGTCAAGATGTGGAAGTCTTTCCCCTCGACGTATATCTAGAAGTGCTTGATGGCAGTGTAGACCACAAGGAGCTCCTTGCCGAAGGCATTGTACCGATTTGCTGCCAACCATTACCAGGATCTTGTTGCAGAATGGCTCACATGGCGGTGTCCGAGGTGTCTACAGCTATATCAAGCCTCGCCCCCTGCTGCAGGTGGTTGAATAGGGTCGCCGAGGCTAAGGCATCTTTGCTGGTCTCGAAAGCTTCGGTCACCTCAAGGGTCCAGGTATTGTCTCTGCCGTGTCCTGACGGGGATGGAGTGAGGAGGTGCTGTCAAGGAGCCAGTAGAGGCGCGCAGATGGGAATGAACCTCCTGAAGAAATTTATTATACCAAGGTACTTCCGAAGCTGTCCCTAAGTTGTTGGTCTAGGGAACTGCCTATTGCTGCTGACCTTTTCCTGAGCCAGGGTGATGCCATCAGTGGTAATTGTGTGACCTAAGAAAGTAAGAGAGGTGACACCAAAGCGTCTCTTACCAGAGTTGATGATGACTCCGGCTTTCTGCAGGCAGTCGAAGAGGGTACAAAGGTGTTGCGTGTGGTCCTCATTACTGCCGCTAGCGATGAGTATGCCATCAATGTAGCCGAAAACACCCAGTAGTCCATGGGTAATATCATCCATGAAACATTGAAAGATCTGGGCGGCGTTGCGGAGGCCGAACGGCAATCATAGATAATTAGTATAGGCTTAAGGGGGTGGTTACAGCCATCTTTGGAATGTCCTCCTCGGTGATAGGGATCTGGTGGTACACTCTGATGAGGTCGACTTTGGAAAAAAATTGTGCACCTTGAGAGTTCACGGGCGAAGGAGTGGAGGTGCAGGAGGGGGTAGTGATCCGGCATGGCACCTGTGTTGAGATGGCGATAATCACCACAAGGACGCCAGTCGCCGTCCTTCTTCCATACTAGGTGCAAGGGGGATGCCCACTGGCTGCTGGAAGGTCATACATTTCCGAGCTCCCTCACGTGCTCAAACTCTGCCTTGGCGATGCAGAAGCGATCTGGTGCAAGGGGCCCGCAACGGGAGTAGACTAGTGGTCCAGTCGTGACGATGTGGTGCATGACAGTGTGTGGCGGTGTCATTGCCACGTTGATGGGTTTTGTCAGGACTGGAAAGTCACGACGTATAGCTCTATAGGCGCATTGGTTGGGTAGCACTGTGTAGATGCGGAGGACACGTACTAGGGCCAACAAGGCATGGGTGTGGGCTCCTGACTGGTGTACAAAGGAAACCTGCTTAAGGTCCACTGTGAATCCATGGGGGGGGGGGGGGGAGGCGCCGCTGAAAAGGAAAGTCATGGAATGCTCACCATACACGTTGATGGATGAACAGCTGGCAGCCTCCAACATGCGAGAAGCGGCCGAGTGCCTGTCCTTGTGGGATGCGGAGATAGGGCTGACTTCCACTCCTGTGTCTACCAGAGACCGTAGGTGGGAGTTCTTGTCATGGACATAGAGCAGGCGCTGTCTGGGGCTGCGAGAGACTGGAGCTATTAATTTGCGCGGTTTTCATTCTCTGCATATATTTACGTGTGTGTTTGTGTGGAGGGGGGGGAGGGCAGAGAGTGAGTGAATGTGTGTGGAGGGGGGGCATAATGTGAGTGTGTGTGTGTGTGGAGGGGGGGAAAAAGTGTGAGTGAGTGTGTTTGTAGGGGGGGGGGCAGAGAGTGAGTGTGTGTGTGTTTAGGAGGGGGGTCAGAGAGTGAATGAGTGTGTGGAGGGGGGTGGGGGCAAGAAGGAGAGTGAGTGAGTGTGTGTGAGTGTGGAGGGGGACAGAGAGTGAGTGAGCGAGTGTGTGGACAGGGGAAGCAGAGAGTGAGTGAGTGTGTGTGTGTGTGGAGGGGGGGGGGGGGGCAGAGAGAGAGAGTGACCAAGTGAATGTGTGTGTGTGTGGAGGGGGGGGAGGGGGCAGAGAGAGAGAAAGAGAGTGTGTGTGTGAAGAGGGGGGGGGGCAGAGCGAGTGAGTGTGTGTGTGGAGGGGTGGGGGCAGAGAGTGAGTGTGTGCAGAGGGAGGTGCAGAGAGTGAGTATGTGTGTGGAGGGGGGGTGGGGGCAGAGAGTGAATGAGTGTGTGTGTGGAGAGGGGGTGGGGGCAGAGAGAAGGGAAGTGAGAGAGTGTGTGCGTGTGTGTGGTGGGGGGGAGGGACAGAGAGTGAGTGAGTGTGTGTGTATCTGTGAGTGTATGTGTTTGTGCCTGTTTACTTTGTTTGTGTATGCTCACCCATGAACAAGACAAGTGAGACAAGAAGAAGGCCCTGGATAACTTTAGCAGCCGATGACTTACACATGGTGCAATAGTACGGAAAAGACCCAGAGTTACAGCCTCAAACTTCTGCAGACGAATTCTTACCATGAATTAGTCTGTCACAATAGCCTTTAATGTGTAGTTTTATCCTGGCTAAAAAATAATTTATTTATTAATTAAGTATGTAAGTAATAAACCTTCAGCATCACTGATATTACTGCTTATCTCATTATATGTCTATGATTATATACATATACATGAAACCACATACAACCATTAAGATATAAATAAATACATATAATATTTAAGTTATAGTAAAATATATACAACATTTAAGATATAATATCATACATGCCTATATAAAACATACATACATAATTGTCATTAAGATTTTAACCAGGCGTCACACTGATTCTATGTCTGGAGCTTAAGTTATGAGTGTGTTATCTCCGGCGATAGGCAGTTTCAAAGGTTGACACTAGGTGCACGAAGAACTGCATACGTATACATACATATTTATATAATTCCTTATATACATACACACACACAGATCTATATATCTATCTATCGATAAATCGATATATGTATATATATATATATATATATATATATATATATATATATATATATTAATAAGTCGCATATATATACACTGTGTGCATATATATATATATATATATATATATATATATATATATATATATATACATTGTATATACATATACATTGTGTATGTGTGTATGTATGTATATATATATATATATATATATATATATATATATATATATATATATTCATCTATACAATACATTACATATATATATACATATATATACATTTTATATATATATACATATATATATTATATATATAATATAATATATATATATGAACCGCGTTCATGTTGACAAATGTATAAAAGGTATGAATGAGAATGAATATCTTCACAATACAAGAGATGTATTTGACCGGATGTTAAAGTTCTTTCCAATAGAATAAGATTATTGAAAAATGTAAATCTTGAGACTAAGAAGGAATGTCCTGTGGCTGTAATAAACTTTCTTAAGTTCCTTTTTAGAATTAATTACACAGGGAACTCTTAATTGTTGCTGAACAGGCCAAGGAGCTACAATGATATAACGGAACAATGAATGGTCTATAAGATCAAGGCGCAGTGCAGCACTGATACCCAACTTCCTATGAATAAATTTTAGACTTCATTTAATGCCTTGGAACTACTTGAGGCCAGTAATTAGCGTGTGTCAAATCAAGACTTAAGCACTGAACTCATTCGTAGATGAGCACAGGTCTTCTCATCGATCCTTCAGCTGAGCAGCTACGAGTAACAGATGCCAAGGATCAGGTGGCCGGTTCACCTCCTGACCGCTATTTTTTATGGAAGTGACATTACTCCTGCGGAACTTGAAGTAAGGGTACGCTGCTGATCCCTGTGGCATTACTAAAGAGCTGCTGAGATCAGTAGGTCCATGAAAACTGTTTTCCTATCGAAGAAAGTTGCAGTGTTCCCTTTGCCTGAGAAAGGGTCTAGTCACAATGGTCTTTAACAGTAATTTTCTTCGCAAATTACACCTGGCAAGTTACTTGGCTACCAGCTTCCGCCAAGGGTTCATGGTCCCTCGCTATCGCAGCAACGCCCAACATACATGAAAAGGCGACCACTGACCATGGCCTTGTCCTTACGCTACTGAGCATGGATATCACTTCACATGTATATTGAATAAAAAATGACGACTTACTCAGTGTCAGTGGGAGGCCCGTATTATATTGATCACCAGAATAACTCTCTCTCTCTCTCACTCCCGCTCTCTCTCTCTCTCTCTCTCTCTCTCTCTCTCTCTCTCTCTCTCTCTCTCTCTCTCTCTCTCTCTCTCTCTCTCTCTCTCTCTCTCTCTCTCTCTCTCTCTCGTGTGTATGTGGATGTATGGGAGAGGCACTCACTTAGATATATGATGTATGTATGTATGTATGTATTTATGTATGTATGTACATATATATATATATACAGAAACAGGAAAACCAGAGAAAATGTGGCGTGATACAGCACGATGCGAGTGATGCCGAGCAAAAAAAAAAAAAAAAAAAAAAAAAATCAGTTGACTGGATACGAATCTTTTAACATTCTAAGACACAATTATTTTATAATGGAAATAATAGCAACTACCCGTGTTTGGACTATTTAGGAACACTAGGGCGGCTTATCTACGATAACATTTATCGACTCTTGATAAGATATCTAAGTACACAGGTTAGACTTTTCTGTGACGAAAAAATCTTAACACATATAAATGAATACATACATACATAAGCACACACATACACATACAAATAATCACACTAATGCAAGTTAGGGATAAAAGTGATTCGGAGACAGAGAGGGGCATATGAAGGTAAATCAACATGGCACACATTTTGATAATGCTTTTGAATAATAATACTTTCGGTCTCAACACACACACACACACACACACACACACACATCCACACACGCACGCACACACACACACACACACACACACACACACACACACACACACACACACACACACATCCACACACGCACGCACACACACACACGTGGCGATTTATTATGTTTATGGGGTAAGCTTTCTGAATACACTAGATCTTGCATTCAGTGAATATGGCTATACTGCATTCTTTTGATTCTAGCAATGACTTAGCTTCCCCTGTTATACATTCTCCAGCGTTAGGTACCCGGTTCGGCCTGGGTACCAAGTGTTTTGATTTATCCGAGTATAGCTTTTCATACCTGTAATTTTGATTTGCCATTTTGATGAGTGCTCATTAATTCTTTCGATTGAAGAGTGTCTCACTCACATTGTTTAAAGGTTTTGGAGACGGTTGAATTCAATTAGAGATATATAGCTATCGATACACGAAAGATTGTTCGTAATCCCCACTCTGAATAAAGTAGGGTAAATGGCGTTATGAGGCAGTCTCTAAAGAGTGGCATGCCTATAACAGTCTGGATCTGGTTAATGTTTGTCTTTCGTAATTAGTGATTACTCTGCCATCACTCTGTTAATTGTCCCACATTTAAAGTTTATATTCTTATGACTTTCTTGCTTAGTTTTCTGAGCAGTGAATATTAAATATGTGCGCTGATTTGCTGTAAGAGTCCATAGTTAACACCTCTAATCCCACCGATATGCGTCCCCTTGGGCAGGTAATTGTGTTCCATATGAAGTGTGTCGAGAGATGTGTAGGAGTAAGTTCAATAGAGGCTTCAGATAATTGCTTCTTTTTCCTTCATTTGTCTCTTTACAAAAGAGACAAATATTAGAAAATGATTAGGTTTTAAATTCAAAGTACAGACTTCCTGATTCTTTAAACTTCAAAACCGAGTGAACATCTGTTATCATGATCTTCGATAGCAACAGCCTGAAAAAAAAACTACCCTCCCCGTGTAGCGCGATCACACACGAGAAAGAGCTCTTGGAGAAAACTCCCGTGGATATAAATTGATATTACGAGTATCTTATTTTTGTTTGACACCTTCATCTTCGGTTGTCTATAATATTTATAGGCTATTTGAAGCCATTTATATAATTTCATTTGTGCTGACACAGATGTATATCGGCATGATATAATACTAGCGTATATGTGTATTTATATTTTTTCCTCTATAGCAAACGTTTCCTTATCGACATTAGCGTGTAATATGAAACTTGTAGAGGGTGAACGCTAATTGCCATTACCCGGTTCCCCCTTTTTTTAATGTAAATCAGCAGATTTACTGATAATCGCATTGACTCGTGCGCCTGGCAGTGTGCCTTGCAGCTTCTGCTCAAGTACTGAGGATCTGGATTAATTGTAATCCGGAAATAATTTTAATCCGGAATTAACTTTTATGACGCGTACAGAAGACGCCTATACTAGCTTGACAGACAGCTTGCTGTTCCCATTATTTGGTTGTTTGTTATTGTTTGCACCATAGGAATACGTGTAGCTTTGTTACATTACTGATGGCACGTTCTATCGGCGCTAAGACGGATCTTGTATCGCAAATTTTGTATAGATTTATTATCATTAATATAGCATTAATCTTCCCCATATCCTGGCGCACAGGGATGCCTGGTATAACCCGGGGTTGCGTATATGGCCTAGTAGATCTATGCTCCGGCGTTACGATAGTAGGTACAAGTAAAACCGAAGTTATTCATTCGATCGGCAACTTTTATTCGAGTCGGTGTGACCCATAGTATGTCCATTCATAAATGTAGGACAAGGGTTTAAGCTAGAATCGTTATTCGCTTATTAAT
>NC_061831.1:12685091-12690091 GCF_019202785.1 Penaeus chinensis
GGTAACAGTAATGATAGGCCTACTGATGTTATTGATAATCATGAAAATAACAGTAATCACAGTTTAAATAATAACAATAATTATAATAACAAGGATTCTGCTAATTATAATCATATTGATGAACGATGCAGGTGATGATAATGATAATAATTATCACCATCACCATCGCCCTCGTCTCTGTTCGAACTCTTATGCGTTTAGACCGGGAGCCAAGAGGGGTCAGCCTAGCTAAAAAGGTTACCAATTCTAACCCACATAGCAATGGTCCTTGTGCTTGCCCATGTATGAAAATAAAAGTCTGCCGGGCCTGCAGTGGGGGACAAGGTCGTGAGGTCATGTCAAAGTTGTAGCCCCATAGCATTTATTAAGGCCTAGACTTTGGGTCTGATCTGAACATCACAGCAGAGATGACAGGATGGTCGCACATGACTCCGATTGACAAGACAAACAACTTATATTCCGACAACATTTGGCTAATGCTAACGGGTTGGTCTGTAAAAATGGTTAAAGTTATACTCATTGCCATAAAAAGATGCCATTCGCACCATTTTTCTCAACTAAAACAGTTTTTACAGACCAAACCGTTAACATTAGCCAAATGTTGTCGGAGTATAAGTTGTTTGTCTTGTCCATTGGAATCATTTGCGACCATCATGTCATCTCTGCTGTGATGTTCAGATCAGACCCAAAGTCTGGGCCTTAATAAATGCTATGGGGCTACAACTTTGACATGACCTCATGACCTTGTCCACCACTGCAGGCCCGGCAGACTTTTATTTTCATATATGGGCAAGCACAAGGACCATTGCTATGTGGGTTAGAATTGGTAACCTTTTTAGCTAGGCTGACCCCTCTGGGCTCCCGCTCTAGTACCATCTATGAAACTCATATAGCCTATATCACATACACACACACACACACACACACACACACACACGTACACAAGCACACGCATACACACACACATACGCACACACACACACACACACACACACACACACACACATATATATATATATATATATGTATATATATGTGTGTGTGTGTGTGTGTGTGTATATATATATATGTGTGTGTGTGAGAAAGAGAGTATGTATGTATTTACACGTATGTGTGTATATGATTTTTTTTCCTCTCTTCGCTGTTTTGAGACCCAAGGGAATGAATAACATTCCACATTATATATATCCAATATCTAGATAGGCAAACTCCACAGACATAAAGTTCTATACATTTATATATAACATTCCAGTTGCCTAGATGATATCCGAGATTTCGAAAACCAAGCTAAACATAGTAAACGAAGAAATTGAATGTTTTTCAGTATTAAGTACACTTTCCTTGACGCAACCTCCAGCTTCCGGTCACTTATTGTTTTGTTAACCTTCGTTATTGGGATTCGCTGTATCTGTATTTTTTCAGGGTTGTATTGACAGCATGTAACTAACATTATGACAACAATGGAAAATAAATAAATATCACCCCAACTCTGGTGACGTCATGATCTGTCGAAAGATATGTCGGCGTGACGTCATCATTCCTTTCCTTGTCGGGATCTCTCGCCCAACCTCCCGCCAGTATATTGGTCTTGTCATAACTTTCATTTTCTTATCACTGGTCCTGCTTATCAACGACAATTCCTTTTATAGAGATGTAATTCCGAAAACTTAATCCCACACGATTGAACTTGGAATTACTTGCATTCGTTTACGTATAATTCTTTATTCATTACAGTGAGGTTGAATTTGTTTCCCGACCTTTTCCTACCAGTTCCGACTTTTGAAGCATTTTTTTCTTCACATGAAACAAGAAATTACTGACTATTCTGTTATTTACAGATTATTTCTACAGTGCAAGTCAAGGGTTGTGACTTCGTACAAAGCAAGGGTTGTGAACTTCGTGCAGGGCAAGGGGTTGTGGATCCATTCAGGACAAGGGGTTGTGAATTTACAAGGACAATGGTTATCACCTCATAGAGGGCTAGGATTGTGACTTCGTACAGGGCAAGAGTTGTGGCATCATGCAGGACAAGGGTCATGAATCTACAAAAGACAAGACATGCATATAACGGGTTTCCATACGTGCGAAGCAAACATTAAAACTATTAAGGTGTACAAAGGGGGCATCTTTTGCTGGCAATCTAAAAATAGTGTATAAAGATATTCATGATATATAAGGGAAAAGGGAGGTTAATTAGAATATAACAATATACACTTAATGGGATATTTTGAAGATTATTTTACACAAAAGCAGTGCTAACATTCTTAGAAGAGATTCTGATCTATAATCACTCGCAAACTCGACTTTTCGCTCTCCCTTGTACAGGCGCTCTCTCTCTATCATGATTATGGTATAACTCTAGGTCTAAGGCTAAGTAGGGTTCAACAGTATTGTAAAGGCTAGGAAGGTGACATTCGGTGAAAGACCGCTATGCAGAGTAAATGCTTTCCAAATCTAGTACCACAGCTAGATTCGACCCTCTCCGGACAACGGCGGGTCCCGCTTTTGGAAATCACTTTTCTTGAAGAGAACGAATATAACTTAATATTGTTACTTTAGAGAACACAGTAGAAAAAAACAACAGAGTAAGATGAGACATACATGCTGGTATAAGATGGGGAAATATAGAGTGAAAGGGGAAAAAATCTCACAGAACTCAAAGTTGTTGTGTTTAATAAAAAATTATGTAGTTGCTATAGGGTGGTTTTACCGAGACCTATATAATGAGCAATATGTAACATTTCCTTTTCTCTGACAAGCTGCCATGGAGAGCATGTTAGGATTCGTTAAGGATTCATTATATGTAATTGTGTTGAGATGGTGCACATATCAAAACATTGTTGTTCTCGTTTTGGGTATATTTGAAGTATGCTAGGACATCTGGCTCAACATGATAGGTCTCACCTCATGTTTACAATGATTCTTGTCTTAAAAGTTACAGTGAGATTAGTTTTTCAAGGCTTTCGATTTTACTTTTTTAATCTATTAATCTCAGACTCTGGACATATAGTTATATAGAAGCAATGATAGCTTTTTAAATGATCTCATGAGTCAAAGATAAAAAAAAGTGCCGCGTTAACGCCACGATAATCTGCCCGGAATTTTTTTTTTTTTTCAATGTTGGTTTAAGCCCTTGTTCGTCATCTGATGAATATTCACATGGATGAATATTCACAAAGGGTGGAGAGGTGGGTGAATATCCATTGTAGGTGAAGAGGTGGATAGATATTTATATCAGGTGGAGAGGTGGATGAATGTTCATAGCAGGTGGAGAGGTGGATGTATATTTATATCAGGTGGAGAGGTGGATGAATATTTATATCAGGTGGAGAGATGGATGAATGTTCATATCAGGTGGAGAGGTGGATGTATATTTATATCAGGTGGAGAGGTGGATGAATATCTATATCAGGGGAAGAGGGGGGTGAATGTTCATATCAGGTGGAGAGGTGAATGAATGTTCATATCAGGTGGAGAGGTGGATGAATGTTCATATCAGGTGGAGAGGTGAATGAATGTTCATATCAGATGGAGAGGTGGATGAATGTTCATGTCAGGTGGAGAGGTGGATGAATGTTCATATCAGGTGGAGAGGTGGATGAATGTTCATATCAGGTAGAGAGGTGGATGTTTATTTATATCAGGTGGAGAGGTGGATGAATATTTATATCAGGTGGAGAGGTGGATGAATATTTATATCAAGTGGAGAGGGGGATGAATATTTATATCAGGTGGAGAGGTGGATGAATATTTATATCAGGTGGAGAGTTGGATGAATGTTCATATCAGGTGGAGAGGTGGATGTTTATTTATATCAGGTGGAGAGGTGGATGAATGTTCATATCAGGTGGAGAGGTTGATGAATGTTCATATCAGGTGGAGAGGTGGATGAATGTTCATAACAAGTGGAGAGGTTGATGAATATTTATATCAGGTGGAGAGGTGGATGTATATTTATATCAGGTGGAGAGGTGGATGAATATCTATATCAGGTGGAGAGTTGGATGAATGTTCATATCAGGTGGAGAGGTGAATGTATATTTATATCAGGTGGAGAGGTGGAGGAATGTTCATATCAGGTGGAGAGGTGGATGTATATTTATATCAGGTGGAGAGGTAGATGAATATCTATATAAGGTGGAGAGGTAGATGAATATTTATATCAGGTGGAGAGGTGGATGAATGTTCATATCAGGTGGAGAGGTGGGTGTATATTTAAATCAGGTGGAGAGGTGGATGAATGTTCATATCAGGTGGAGAGGTGGGTGTATATTTATATCAGGTGGAGAGGTGGATGAATGTTCATATCAGGTGGAGAGGTGGGTGTATATTTATATCAGGTGGAGAGGTGGATGAATGTTCATAGCAGGTTGAGAGGTGGATTAATATTTATATCAGGTGGATAGGTGGATGAATGTTCATAGCAGGTAGAGAGGTGGATGAATATTTATATCAGGTGGAGAGTTGGATGAATGTTCATATCAGGTGGAGAGGTGGATTGATATATATATCAGGTGGAGTGGTGGATGAATATTTATATCAGGTGGAGAGGTGGATGAATATTTATATTAGGTGATTTCCAAGAACATGACATCATTATAGCCTGGCAAGAACCTTTTCACTACGTACGCCGTGACCCTATTATCAATGCTATGCAATTTCCCCTTCAGCTGTTATAAGTGTCACTTGAATGTAATTGAAACTTTATCTATAATCCCCGTGAACATTGTGCTTTAAAAATACATGATGCAATCGTATTACCCCCGACTATACACATAAGTGATCTCATATGTGAATGTCACCATACAATATCCAGACTCGCTCATACGTCATGCATAAATGCGGCAACACAGACTAGAGAAAAATCTAACGCCCGGACCAAAAGTTATCCGCGCGGTCACTTGTGAAAAACGCGAAACATCTTTAGTGGGAAAATGCAGAGGATAAAAGGAAGGCCTCGTAATTGGCACACGTTTCCTGGGAAATATACATGAAACAGA
>NC_061831.1:12695091-12697591 GCF_019202785.1 Penaeus chinensis
CCAAAGAAAATCACAATGGAGGAGCATGAAAAGGAGTACTAGACAGGGAGATAATACTCAGGAGTATACAGGATAACGAAGACATAAAAACATGGCAATGGTTAGACAGGAGAAACTGAAAGAGAACTCCTAAACGAAGCCAACAGAAGTAGTTTAAGCTATGGCCTTAAAATTATCATTAAGACTTAGACAATGGTAGTAATCAAGAATAACGTGATTCCTGCATATAGCATCAAAATAAACAACTCCAACATCAAACAAGTAAACAGCTTCAACAAACTCGGAAGTACAGTCACAAGAGATGGCTGCTGTATTAAGAAATCAGGAAAAGTATAGGAATTGCAAGAACCTTGCAACCTTAAACTAAACACAAACATACGCATGGGTAAACCTTAAACCTTAAACAAAGTAGCTCGGGATGAAGTAGAGGCTTTTGAAATGTGGACGATTCGCAGAAAACTTAGGATCCCCTTGAGAGCAATAAAAAATAAAAAACTCAAATATAACAAGCAAACACTGATAGTGAACTGCTGAAACGAGTGAAGAGAAGACACATTGCTAGGAAGAAAATGAATGAACTTCGCAGTATAACAGAAAAGATAGATCGAGAGGAAGACAAATAATAAACAAGGTAATAAACAAAATCATCGAAAGCAACAACCTAACCTGCAGGCCCTTAGAACTTATACACATGACTGAAAACTGAAGGCGGAGAAGGGACATGATCGCCAGTCACCTGACACGGCACTTCGGCGCGGTGTATATGTATGAATCTGTGTGTATATATATACACACACACACATACACACACACACACACACACACACAAACACACACACACACACACACACACACGCACACTCGTTTATATATATATATATATATATATATATATATATATATATATATATACATATATACATGTATTTATATATATATTTATTTTTTGTTAGCAGCCATTTATTCCACTGCAAAACAGAGGTATCTCTCAATGCACTATCGAAAGGTTATTTGGCAGTAATACCCTTGCCAGATTGGATGCCCTTCCTAGTCAACCGTGGTTCGGCGTGCTAACACTTCTGCCGTGGCGGCGACTTCCCCTGCGACACCTGCGGTTTTCTCGCTGTGAGATCGGCCCGAGCCAGCCGTCGAAGCGCAGGCATTTTTACGACTGCCGCAACGGGAATTGAACTTGGGACCATGAGGGTCGGAGTCCAGTGCTGTAACCACTGGCCTATCGCGGCACACACACACACACATAAATGTGTGTGTGTGTGTGTGTGTAAAGGCTATTAAAACCTTAAACATATGGTTTAGCAGGAGTAGGGAAAGGGACGGTTGGCTTAACCTCTTTTATTGAGAAGCGTAAGCAACACAGATATTCACACGGATACAAGTCTTGGTACAGGCTTAGTGCTTGGTCTGCTCGGAGGGCGGGCGCGGCTGGAGCCAGCCTGACCCGAAGCGGTCGGCAGGACTCTGTGAAGAGAGACTCTCTCTGACCTGGGTCATCCTGAGCCTTAAGTACTGGTGGGTGCGTGGGGCACGTTGGGGCGCCTGCGGTGAAGCCACGCGTATACGTGCTTCTGTACGCCACGTGGAAGCTATTTATACATATGCCTACACAAAGTAGTGTGTGTGTGTATATATATATATATACATATGTATATGTATATATATATATATATATATATATATATATATATATATATATATATATATACCGTCCCGAAGTGTGCCAGATGAGCAACAGTCAAACAGATGATCATTTCTGTTATCTTGAAGTGACCGAGCTAGAGACATAAACTGAGAGTGAAGATATAACAACAGATGTAGTTATGCCGAATGTTGACTTTATTTTTGTTTATGGCAGCTTGTTTATTCAACCGTATTTTTCTTCTCTTACTGCCAGTCGCCCAAATACAACAGCGTAATGTACTTCTCAATGAACCCACGCCCCATGCCCCATTCATGATGAAATATCGCCCTAGCGACTTCGAAGCAGCAACAATGTAGCCATGCACTCTTCGCCGCGGCCTTGGGGGGAATGGTGCTCTCGGAGGTGCTGACATGACTCGTAAACTATGACTCATCACCAGCGTTGTCAGCGGAAATTCAACGCTGAGTAGCAAAGATGACGATAGAAATCACCGTGTGGACGATATAGCTCTCTGTTCCCACTGACTGAGGTGTATCTGCAGTCAAGGTTAATACAAGGTTATTCCCGGGCCATATATAAAAGGCCCTGGCGAAGCTAGAATCTCAATCGCATCGCATCGCAACTTCGTCAGTTCGCGCAGGTGCAGAGTTCAGTTGCAGTGAAGTTGATAGAATATTTTATTAAGCCAAAGGGACTTTCCGTCGCCACAGGGTAGTACGTTTTAGAAAGTAAAACATGAATACAGGAACATAAATATTGACTGTATTTGTTATACTACTGGTGTCTGAGTCTGAGTGCGTACTTAGACTTGATTTCGCTGAAACAGCTCGAGTGCAATAA
>NC_061831.1:12710091-12730091 GCF_019202785.1 Penaeus chinensis
CTCTTGCTCTTGCTCTTGCTCTTGCTCTTGCTCTTGCTCTTGCTCTTGCTCTTGCTCTTGCTCTTGCTCTTGCTCTTGCTCTTGCTCTTGCTCTTGCTCTTGCTCTTGCTCTTGCTCTTGCTCTTGCTCTTGCTCTTGCTCTTGCTCTTGCTCTTGCTCTTGCTCTTGCTCTTGCTCAAGCTCAAGCTCAAGCTCAAGCTCAAGCTCAAGCTCAAGCTCAAGCTCAAGCTCAAGCTCAAGCTCAAGCTCAAGCTCAAGCTCAAGCTCAAGCTCAAGCTCAAGCTCAAGCTCAAGCTCAAGCTCAAGCTCTAGCTCTAGCTCTAGCTCTAGCTCTAGCTCTAGCTCTAGCTCTAGCTCTAGCTCTAGCTCTAGCTCTTGCTCTTGCTCTTGCTCTTGCTCTTGCTCTTGCTCTTTCTCTTTCTCTCTCTCTCTCTCGCTTTCTCTCTCTCGCTCTCTCTCTCTCTCTCTCGCTTTGAGTAATATCTATTGGCCGTTGTTCGCGTGTCCTCTTCCTTCTGTAAAAACATTGGTGATAATTCCACAATCTGAAAACATACCGGAGCAGAAAGGCACACATTAACGGCCGTTATTTATATGTATAAAGGTATGTGTAAATTTTCTTTCTCGGAAAGCTATAGAATCCTAGTTTTTCGTAAGGATATTCCACGAAGGTAATTTCAGAATCTGTGAATAAGTATTAGTATACCTGGCTCAGCACTGAATGATCGATTTTGTGAAATGCACTCTTAGTTCCATTGTGACGGGATGAAAACCGAGTTCGCATTATAAGGTTAAAATAGTCTAATATGTCTAGTAAAAATACAAGTCGTGCAAAGTCCGTGTCATTAAATTTCTGCATCACTTTTTTTACGGGAGAGGAAAGTAATGCCGTGAAGCATTCTTTGGTGACAAATAACTGGTGATTAACCCTTCTAACTCTATGTTGATAGCGCCAGGGAAGGACAGTTTCTATATGAAGAATGAAGAAGAGATAAGACAGGGAAAGTCAAGAGAAGAAGTATGGCAGGCAGACTGAATAAACAGGGATGGGAGAGAGAGAGAGAGAGACAGAGAGAGAGAGAGAGAGAGAGAGAGAGAGAGAGAGAGAGAGAGAGAGATAGAGAGAGAGAGACAGACAGACAGACAGACAGACAGACAGACAGACAGACAGACAGAGAGAGAGAGAGAGAGAGAGAGAGAGAGAGAGAGAGAGGGAGAGGGAGAGGGAGAGGGAGAGGGAGAGAGGGAGAGAGGGAGAGAGGGAGAGAGGGAGGGAGAGAGAGAGAGAGAGAGAGAGAGAGAGAGAGAGAGAGAGAGACAGAGAGATATAGAGGGGGGGGAGGGAGAGAGGGAGAGAGAAAGAGTGAGAGAGAGTGAGAGAGAGAGAGAGAGAGAGAGAGAGAGAGAGAGAGAGAGAGAGAGAGAGAGAGAGAGAGAGAGAGAGAGAGAGAGAGAGAGAGAGAGAGAGAGAGAGGGGGGGGGGAGGGAGAGAGGGAGAGAGAGAGAGAGAGAGAGAGAGAGAGAGAGAGAGAGAGAGAGAGAGAGAGAGAGAGAGAGAGAGAGAGAGAGAGAGAGAGAGAGAGAGAGGGGGGGGGGGTTGGAGTTAGTCTAATAAGAGAAAAGTTACAGAACTAAGGGCGGTACACGAAAGGTAATTTTGTCTGTGACTTTTGACGAAAATGTCTTTAATATCATATATATATATATATACATATATATATATATAATACACACACACAGACACACACACACACACACACACACACACACACACACACACACACACACACACACACACACACACACACACACATATATATATACATCAATCGCGAGGGCGATTGATGTCTATGACTCGGCAGAAGTTTGAGATAGGTCTAGAGGTGTACCACACTCATAAGAACGTTCTTTAGGTTGCCCTTATGAAACGCGGACAACAATAATGTAATTTTACTTTCGTTGAAGATAATGATATGCAATACTTCTGTGCCACTATTATATATGTTGTCAAACGGTACTTGAGCCGCTTTCCCCATGTTTATTGATATTTTATCTTCCATAAGTATAAATCGCATTGCGCGCTTTGATAGGTGACAATGACAAAAGTTGACGGTGCCCCTTAAGTACGTAAAATATATTAGATGTGTAATTTAGTAATTATTTAGTTGATATTCATCGAAATGTTATTTTATTCCATTGTTACAATCATAGCGTATTTTTAAATATAAATGTTAGTTCTAGTTAAGTGTGAACTTCAAAGGGAGGCACAGCAATTTACGAAATCGCTTTGTCATTGACAAATTCTATGACAATCTTCTTGGAATCAAGACTGTTTTAGGATAGTCCTTAAATTTGCCAAACGCTTTTCTATGACATTGCGTGAATGCCATCCTAGATTTTTTTGCATAACAAATATGATCTTTAATAACTAAAAAAAAGGCGTTATCCATAACAGGCACCCTTCACTAAAAAAATGTGTAGCACTAAAGAATCAATGTTATCACTGTTAAGTAACTTTTTCATTGTCCTACCATGTCTTATCTAACCAATTCTACAGGATAAAACTGGAATGATACAATCTTCTCGTAATATGAACTATCGACATGAACTATCGACTCTGAAAAAGTTTCACCACACGGTACACGGTAAGAAGTTTATAGAATCAGAAATATATAAACTGATAGTCACACCATATCACCAGGTATTTACCACCATACTGCCAAAAAGTCACTGCCATATCATCTAATACCATATCATACAGTTACCACCATAACATCAAATCATCACTACCACATTGAGACATCAATAACCAATAAAAGCTTCATTAAAATACCAATTATCAACAACTAACAAAACCTTCACAGACAGAACACACATCGTGAGGGTATCCGGTAAAGGGAGTTGTCAGACCAATTTCCCGAAATGCGTTTATTAATTAAATGGTTTGTTGATCTAAGTGTTCATGTGCAACCCAAGCATCGAAACGTTTACGTTAACGCGCTATAACTATGAGATAGAGTGCATCAGCAACTTTATATTAACTATTGAAGTAAAAGTTAAATTAATAGGAGCATTGTCGGGCAATTGGTTTGGGAATGTTCATGTTCATGTTCATGTTCACATCAGCCATAATCATCCTGCCAAACCTTTATAATCACAACATACAGCAACATTTATCATGTCCTTCATTACCACAAGCCTACATATCGCATTAAAAACCAGTACCTACCCAAAATTGATTTGCCATGTTTAACATCAAGTAAACCATTCTCCAGTTTGAAGTCAATGCGTCACCATATTTTTTTTTTATAATTCAAACCTTAATCAAATTAGTTCTACTATTGGGCGGGTTCAATACTACCAAACCATTCTAAAATGAGGAGCTTTTTAACACAACCCCTTGGCATTACTCAGTTCTTGATATCCATCCTACAAATTGCACTTACCTCCCCTCGCTTGTCGCTATTCATGTTGCCCTTCTATTTATCCATCTGAGAGACGAGTTTTTTCTATTTTTTGACTGATTACCAAAACAGGATGTATCAATGCTAATCCAAAGTCTACACTACATTCAATAAGAACTAACGTTTATTTGTATAAACAGATATACAAAGTTGGCTTGTAATATTCTTTATTATCAAGAAAATACATTTGCATTCATTAGAACTTAAACAAGCATCGATTACTGTACCGGCGATTAGATGTTATGACAATAATATCAAAACTGAAAACTAAACTGCCACTTCTGCAGTTTAATTAGTAACACAAAATATCATCTTCTATATATAACTTAAATCTATTTACAGCACTATCATGAGGTATCACAGAAACTGAGATGTTTGCTCAATGTCATCCACTTCCATCAGGAAAGAAATCATTTTCTGAAATTGCTAAACTTCAAAATAATAATTTTGCTATCCCCTCAAAATATAAATGGATGACTGAACACTATTTAAAAAAATACTGTAAATTGATTAAATTACACTTACTAGAACAGCGTCAAGAAACATCTAAGCAACTCTTTCAAGGCACCAATTTCCGTTTCCTTTGATGCTGCATTTACAACGGATGTATTTTCTCTCCCTGTTCATCTTGTACATCTAAATATGGCAAAAGGGGAGGAGGAGGAGGAGGAAGAGGAAGAGGAAGAGGAAGAGGAAGAGGAAGAGGAAGAGGAAGAGGAAGAGGAAGAGGAAGAGGAAGAGGAAGAGGAAGAGGAAGAGGAAGAGGAAGAGGAAGAGGAAGAGGAAGAGGAAGAGGAAGAGGAAGAGGAAGAGGAAGAGGGAGAGGGAGAGGGAGAGGGAGAGGGAGAGGGAGAGGGAGAGGGAGAGGGAGGGGGAGAGGGAGAGGGAGAGGGAGAGGGAGAGGGAGAGGGAGAGGGAGAGGGAGAGGGGAGAGGGGAGAGGGGAGAGGGGAGAGGGAGAGGGGAGAGGGAGAGGGGAGAGGGAGAGAGGAGAGAGGAGAGAGGAGAGAGGAAGGAGATGGAGAGAGAGAAAGAGAGAGACCAAGATAGAGACAGGAGGAAAAGTAATCCATTTATAGCGGCTCCATTAATTCTTAAAGCATGCATATTACAAATTAAAAAAAAAAAAAAAAAAAAAAATCAGAAACAGCAACACACATTACAGAGATATACTTTGCCTTCTCAGAAAAGCAGGAACAATAAGAGATATTAGGTTAGATGAAATCAACATGTCTGATATATATATATATATATATATATATATATATATATATATATATATATATATATATATATATAAGCCACATGAAAATAAGATAATTTCTATTATCTTTTCTATTTCATTTGAATTATCCAATCTTACATAATGGTTGGAAATTTAGTTCTTTCCAAGAAAATAACATAGAAACAGTGTAGCAATTGATTCCCAGAACACAAATTAGATTATCATAAAAAAGAGAAAAACATTAATAAAACACTGACAGAAACAATACTTCAATCATGGAAAAGAGAAAAAAAAAGTATCTCATCATAGGACTCCCAAATACAAATACAAAAAGAAGAAAGAAAAAATAAGGACACACTGATATAAAGGAGATAATCAAAACCAATTCACATTCGACACATTGGGCTACAGCCTAGTTTCATTAGAGAGCAAGTGATGGAAACTTTGTGAAGCTGAGCCATTGCAATGAAGTGTATTTACTCAACCCTCTTTTCTTGAGTGTAAAGTATTATTTCAATTTACAGACCAAATAAAGCTCATTGCAATCATCATTATTAATATGAATTATTATCTTTGCAATGCACTCTTTCATGCAGAGTACTCAAATTTCACTCATTTAAACATGTTCTGTTTTATAAATATATGGAAGACTACAAAATTCTTAATAATTACAAAAATATATTATCAAGAGAGTCCATAAAAGCATAACATCAGTACAATAAACTGGCACCTTCTATGTCATGAAAAAGCTCCTACCAGAAAATGTCATATTGATCTTTTTTCCTATCACCTGACATACAAATACACAGGTTTAAGCAATGATGTTACTTCCTATGAGTCAACCTCTCCAGTAAAGCATAAAAGTCTATTTGAGCTTCTGTTTTGTTAGCCTCTAAACACAATGAAACATTAAACTTTTGCACAAATTCTATTCCTCAATGTATCTACTCATTAGCTATGTTTGCTTACATAGTATGTTCTTTTCCAGTATATTAATTTGCATGCTTTACAAATAGATATATAACGATCTGTCTAATATAACTACTATAAATTACAGACCTGTATAAATACTTCATATAGCAACATATAAAATACAATATATAGAAGAATTATTATATTGAAATATATATAAACAAACAAAAAAATAAAAAAATAAAAATAAAATATCAACAATCACCCTCAGGTTTTTCCTATTCTTTTAATATTCTATCATACAATATACTTATACTGTTACAACACACGTGGTTTCACTGATTTAGCCATTTTTTAGTCCACTTTAGCAAGAACAATGGCTACTCTGCAGGGGATATATACCTGTAAAAGATTAAGAGATAGTCAGTTCAAGAACAACATATTAACACTAATGTCTACTAAAAATGCACATGAAATTTATTCAATGACTCAATAAAACTTATGCATCCACACAACAGAGAACCTTTATAAATCAAAGTCCATACCATCAAGCAATTAGGACGATTATTGAAGCCTTCATTGTTTGTGAGGAACTCTGTGTTATGATCTAGGAGTTTGTGGCCACCAAATTCCTCAGCATCAGTGTCAAGTACTATCTTGTATTTCCCACTGCAACCAACTCCAATCTGTAATTCATTATTATTAATATTTATATTATCCTTATCTTTATCATTATCACTATTATCATCATTATTATTATTTTAAAAAATGATAATCAAATGAAGTCAAATAAATAACATACAATGCACATTTTTTTCTAAAAAATATTACTGACCTTGTAGTCCGTGTAGCTTTTAGAAGGATGGAAGTTGAAGATAAATATGCAGTTTGCTCTTTCAAACACAATGACTTTGTCCCCTTGGTGCCTTGTGCTTGTATATCCCTAAATTTCAGAAAAAAATCATATATCATGGAGCAAATTTCCATTTTGGTATAAAATCTATAATCTGAACTAGAAAAATAAAAATAATAGGGACAAGTTTAGTTACATTTAAATGAAAGACACTTAAAACTGTATCATAATCAATGCAGTGTAAGGACAAGCTAATACTGATTTTGCGTAACAAGTCATTAATCTAAGACTATACTTTCTAGTATTTGGACACTTCAACCTTGCATATGTAAACAAAAAACAAAAACGATGTTGACTTTATTGAAAATGCCAATGACATTGCAATTCTCTCACTTTAGCAGAAAGTCTTACCAATAATAAAGACTGAAACCAGATTCATTGCTGATGAAATTATTAGTCAGTCATTGGTAGTGTGCAATACCATATAACAAAGCAAAGAAGCAAAATACATTACACTGGATATATTACCCAAAATATGGTATTTCAATAAATGTACACTGATCAGCATTGTAACTTACAGGTTCTGCACTTAGCCAACCATATTTTTCTTCAGTTTTGTTCATGGCAGCATCAAAGTTGTTAAGGTATTCATACTTCAGCAGGGTATCATCAACCACATTCCACTGGCGACGTGCATAATGGTAGCTCTCATTGTTGCCAATCCGAGGAAAGTCTAACCACTCTGGGTGTCCAAACTCATTGCCTGTGTTAAATTTGCAATTGACAATCAATAAATGGATCTCATCACTAGAATCTACATCATAATGCTCCTGCCAAAACATTTTTAAATGTTTACTTACAACAAAGTAGATTACCAAACACATATATATCATATTGCATCATCGTTTATCTCTCTACATAACCCAAGCAGTAAAATTATCAGGCTTTCTCTCTATAGCTTATCCATCTAATTCCCTTATCATCTGTTTGAATTTAAAAGTTTAAAAGTTCACGGTTTCCAAAAAATCTGGAAAGTGACAGATTCAAATGACAACTGCAAACCTCTGGCAGTAAGACACTAAAATAAAAATAACTTACCCATGAAGTTGAGGTAGGCCTCACCCCCCAAGCCCTGTGTGATCAGGCGGATCATCTTGTGCAGGGCCAGTCCACGATCTATGATCAGCGAGGGAGGGGACATCTTGGACATGTGAGTGTACATCTCTTTGTCCATGAGCCAGAAGGCCAAGGTCTTATCTCCTACAAGTGCCTGGTAAATTAATACGGGTATTAAATTTATGGTTGAAATCCAGTAATAAATCTGGTAAGTTATTCACATTTGAGGAAAAAGTCATATTCTTTATGAGGATGAATATTAATCTCCAACTTAGAAAAAAAAAAGTCCTTAAATCTGTAAATCAGAGCATCAGTGATACACACATTACCGCCTGTTCCAAATCCTTCAACTTACCTGGTCATGCGACTCTGCATAAGCAACTGTTTTTTCCTTGTAGCGTCGATTCTCAAGAATGTGGCATATATTCCCCATATCCCAATCATCATCTGACATCTCCTTTAAAAGCTTAATCCAGGTATCAGGAATGGCCATGCCTAGACGGTAATCAAACCCTCCACCACCTTCTGTGACTGGCCGGCAAAGAGCTGGCATTCCTGAGACATCCTGAATGAATCCAAGAAAATAAACACTTGAGGTTAGATCATAGTTTTAAAAATCTTGTGTGTTTTTTATGCATTTTAAATGTCTTTTTACTTGCACATATATGTACATGAGTATAATTATATGATTCATGTATGTTCACACCTGAGAGTCAATGCATTAATATGCAAATGTAAATACGTATGCTTGTAACCATGCATCTGCATGTGCATAAATATACATAACAACACAGAAGTATAAAATGTCTCTATAAATTTCTCCATGTTTTCGCCTGCCTCTTAGCTGAAAACTAAGTGAGTAAACAAATTCTCAAAAGTATTAAGATACAACTTAAACCCACTTTAAAAAGGTTAAAAATAAAAACTATGATATACATATAACTATAATGAAATAAAATACTCATAACAGTCTCTAGTCCATGTCACTCCTGTCGGTGCAGGAAATTTCACAAACAGCTGCTATAAATGGACTTACCTCAGCAATGGTTATGATCTCTGGGTAGAGATCATGGAGCATGTGGTTGGCTAGCATGAGATAAACAAGAGCTTCGATGTCCACATTCAGCCCAAAGTATTCATTATAATCTCCACTAAAACCTTCACCTATTCCATGTGAGTGATACAACATGGAAGTCACACCATCAAACCTGTGATTTCATATGAAACTTGTGTTACAGACTGTTCCACTGATGTATTAATTACAATAAGATGAAAGAAAAAAGGTTCTGTTCAAAAAATAATTATGTTTGAAGAAAAGCAATAATAGTGAAAATTACACTTGAAACCTACTAACTTCCTAGCTCCTATTGGTATATTAGCAAAGATCTAAATACAACATCACAATCCAAGATAGATTACTTACCTAAATCCATCGAAATTGTATACCTCAAGGTACCAGCGAAGGTTAGAGAGAAGGAACCTTAGCACTTCCCAGCTGATAAAAATAAAAAAAAGAAGATATTTACTACTAATACCTGCTCCTTGTTGTGAGTATAATGTATACATATTCTTTTTATGCATAAATGAAAGAAGTTATCTTCATATAGCTACATGCATATGGAAATCTTATCTCATTACAAAGATTTTAAAATCTGTGAAACCAAAAAAGGTTTTAAATTCCCTAGTAAAAAATACAAATAAATTCATAAACAATAACAACATAAAGCAAGGTTAACATGCTCTTACAAAAGCTATATCAAATCTACACACTCACTGTGAATAGTTGAATAATCTTGAATCCCAAAGATCATGTATTCCTCTGCCGCCACCGTGGAAATAGCAGGAGTCCGTTCCATCAAACTCATTAAGACCATCCAAGACATTTTTGGATGCATGAGAATGCACAACATCCAAAAGAACGTATAACCCCATGGAGTGAGCTGTATCAACCAGTTCTTTGAGTTCTTCTGGCGTTCCATACCGGCTAAAATAGGAGGGGTGTTTGTCCTAAGACCAGCTTTTTAAGAGCTGAAACTTGTTTAGCATCTATACTTCTAGACAAGCACACAGAGTAAGTATAAATGTAAAACAAATTGCATATCATTGCTGGTATTTCAAGAACAACCTCAAGTGAATAAACTAAAATAATTTTAATATATTTCTCACCTTGAAGCAGCAAAGAAACTGGTCACCTGATACCCAAAGCTGGCATAATATGCATGCTCCATAATGGCCATCAACTGGATGGCATTGTACCCTGGAATAGTGTCAAGCAATGGATGCAACTACAAAATCTTTTATATATATTGTAATCACAAACAAGATCAATTTGTAGCTTAGAACAATGCAATATTTTTATCTATTTACACCAGTACTTTTATCTGAGTTTCCAAGGAACACAAATACACAGCATGTTAACTTTACAGGATATTTTTCAATTTGGACAAGTAAAATGAAAATTGTTCATTGCATACTGGATTCCTAAACATAAACAACTTTACATCTTCACCCTGTTGCAAAACCATTTCTTACCCAACTTTGCTATCCTTGGAAGAACATTTTGGGTAAACTCCTTGTATGATCCAACTTTAGGCTCACTAGTACCAATGCCAACATGACACTCATAAATCCTCATACTTGATGGCTTCTTTGGCTTTGGGTGCTTGAAGGTATATTTCTGTAAAAAAAAAAAAAAAGCAAAATTTCTTGTAATTCATCATACGAACCAGTTAAAATATATCAAATATATTCATATATTCTTTTTATAATATCTTTTCACATTTCTAATGCTCCCTCTCTCCACATTTTACCTCTCTGTCCTTCTCTTTCTTCTCTTCTCTGTCTATCTCTTCCTCCCCCTTTCCTCCTCACTTCTTTTCTCTTATCTCCTTCAATCTCTTATTCTCCTTTACTTACTCCCTCCCATTTCCTTTTCCATTCTATCCTCCTTTCCCACACCCTCTCTCTTTTATCTATCCTTCTTTCTTCCCTCTCCAATTCTTCCTCTCACATCCAACCTCTTCTACCCATATTCCAATCTCCTCTCTCTTAACATACCTCTTCTGGTGGAGGGTTCCAGAAGTGATGCTGATATGCAACCCCCTCTGACTTGGGAGGCTGCAGCACGTACGAAGCCCAAGGACATAGTCGGTCCACCATACTGTCTTTAGGGGTCAGGAGTCCCACCTGGTGATGAGAAGGTGCAATGCCCAGTGATGAATAAAGCCTTTAAAAGAAAATTTAACTAAATGGACCTAGAACCATGAGTAAAAATATGATTTTTTTTTTACTTTACTCCTGTCTGATTCCAATAATGATAAAGCAAAAATGGATTGCACATAGTTATATAATTTATAATTCTCTACACAACATGAAATATCCCTATCCTCTATATAAAACTGTAAATCATAACATCCTGAAATTATGAAAGTTTCAGAGCCAAGGTTAATTTGGGCACTTATATGCAAATATAATGACTTGAAACCAAAAAACTCACTCCACCATATACAGTATGATGATGTTATAAGCTCAGTGACTAGAGCTGTGAATAATTCATCATTTATATTTATTTGGTAGTATATATGTTTATAAACTCATATAAATAAATAAATAAATTGTATATACATATAAATAAAAATATATAAATAAATATATAAATATATATAAATAAATATGAACATATATATATATACATGTACATATATATATATTGCATATATATATATACATATATATATATATTGCAATTGCAATGGGTAACAAAAGGAATGAATAAAAACCTAAGACTACTAGAAAAAAGTTGAAGTATAATACTAAATTTTTCTTTTTTGAATCCTTTGGAGGCGACCCTCCACACTGGTGCGAGTGGTGGCTCACTCCCAACCTACCTCCCTCACCTCATCCACCGCAGCCTCTTCCATGTTGAAGCAAGAAAGTTTTGTATGGCTCTCAATATGCCTATGTTGCATCATAAAACATTTTATAAATACCAAAATGACATAACTTGCACTCCCACTCTAAATATAATATTACGAAAGTGGCAAGAGAAAGAAAAGGTGATCACTGCTCGTGACACAAAACCCCTTTCCAATGATGTACCGCTCTGATGGCTCCTAGCAGTGAGAGTACAGAAATAAAAGTGTTAAAGTCAAAAAGACAACATTTTTGGGTGGTGCTGGATGTAGGACTTTTGATGAGTAATCCTTTGAATATAGAACTAGTAACTGAAATATTTTGCTGATTTTATAGGTACATAAGACCCACACAACCATGGGGAATCTTTAGAGGGACAGTGGGAGAGACCTTTTCAATAAAGTGAAGGAGTTACGAGTAATAGATAACAAAATGTCTGAAAATTGGGGCTTCTGATGACTTCACACAGACATAAATGACATAGCTACATTCAGCAACATATGGGATATTTTGCACTTCTCGTTGCATAGCACTCTACTATTCACAGCCAAAAAAACAAGAATTTTTTTTCATTTTTCAGATCAGTATACAAGGTGAAAGAACATGCTATGAAATGACATTGTGACATCACAACATCATCGTCTTTATTTGCATAAAATGTTGGGAACATGAACGCCTATTCATCTTGAACATTTCAAGTTTTCACTCCAAATAGTTCTGATTTTAGCTGTAAATGTCTCCAGCCTCCTTAATTTATCTAAGGTCAATGCAAAGCCATCCTAACTCAATCAAAACTAAGCTTACCTTATCCAACTCACCCCAAACCTAATCTAATCTCATCCAAACCTTAACCTTACTCAAAGTAAACTAAACTAACCTATCTTTGAGTTGGGTTACCCAACCTAAACCCATTTAACACAATATAACATAACTTAACCAAACCTAAGCCAACCTAACCCAACCTAACCAGACTAAAACTGCAGGGTATGGAAGCTGTAAATGTCTCCCATTTTTCTAGGTATTCTTACTTATGTTTTATATCAATAGCATAATAAACTTCTTACACCATATAACACAATGCCACCGGGAAAATGCTGTGCTCCTTTTTTTTTTTTTTTCTCTCTTTTGTAAAACGTCTCTGCACATAGATAGCTCTGCTAGTGATTAGCCACAAAGGAATCAATTAGTAAACCTTGTGACCTTACCTGATTTCCTTGAACTGGCAAGAAAAACTTTTTTTTTCACTAATGCTATGAATATCAATGGTGTTATTTTTATCATAGACATTATAATTACAATAATGTTATAGGCAATAGTAACAGCAATGTAAGATAATGTAAAATATTTTCAAAAATCAAGGAAAAAGGCAGAAGGCAAGACAGGCAGTTCTCGTAATTGGCTCATTTGTGACTTAGTACAAGTGTAGCCATCTACGATGCAAAAACAATAAAGTAAATTCACAGTGGGCGTGACATGTACGTACATACCATGCCCATCAGCTTTGGATTAAGATTTTCCATAAGTCTTGAATAAAGGGTTAATTTCATTTTTTTTTTTTTTTGAAGTTTACTGAAAAAATAGAAACATGAAACTAAGACCATATAAAACTCTGCTTACATTTTTGACTGGAAGTTAAAAGAGACAACAAATTTCAGTGAATAAGAAGAAAATATTTATACAAACTTATTATTTCCAGCATTTATAAACAAACATCTTAAAGTTCTCTAAGCTACTTAATCAAATACAATACTATCTGAAATTACACAATGAAAACAAAACTCACATCAAATTCACTGGCCTTCATACTTTGAAACCATTATCAGGTATGACCTTAGAGTGTCTCCTAACTTTATCAAGTTCAGTGAATTCCATAAAAGAAAATTCAACTAGCAAAATAATTGAATTCTCATTAATGATTTACAATTTTTTGCATGCAACCTGAAAATAGACTACAAAGTGCTACAAGACAGAGTGCTATTACACAAATAACTAGCAAGATGAGTTTACAACATTCAGGTCCCTGTAAATGGATTAACTTTCTATTCTATACTACCATACCATGCTCCAAATCTATATTCTATGAATATTCATACAAATACAAAATACCTAAACACTCTACATACAAAAGGGATACAAATAACCACGATAGGAAGAAAAATGAGAACTGCTTTGTAGAAAAGCAACAATTTAATCCAGTTATGACATTTGGAGTGTGGGAAAGAGGGAGGAAAAAGGTGACAAAAAGAGAAAGGAGGAGAGAAAGGAGAAAGAAAGGTAGGGGAAATGAGAGAAGGAGATGAAGGCATGAAAAAGACAGGAAGGAGAAGTGGGTGAGATGGGTGCAGTAAGATTGGGGAGGTAAGGAGGAAAAATATGAGGACAGAAAGGCGAGATGAGAGAATAGGATGTTTGGGGTGAGGAGAATGGGTGAAGAAGGAACAGCCAGACGGGGAGGTGGATGACGAGGATATCCCTACACAGTATAGAGAAAATATGAAAACAATTATTAATTACACGCAAACATAATACATAAAAGCAAATGAACAAAATAATCTTAAGTGACATTATTCCCATTGTTCCACATCTGGAATAAATTGGAACAAGTAATCCAATCAAAAACTACAAGAACTCTCCAACACTTCTAACATCCAGTCTCATATAATCTTATTCACATCTAAAAATTAATCTTGATAACAAATGTATTACAAAATCATGCCTCCTGGCCTTACCCTGACCAGGTGCCCCATGCAACTTATGTAGGAAAAAAAAGAAGTCTATATTGATAATATAGCAGCTGTTTACCTGATCCTTTGAGGACAACACACCAATCTAGAAAATAAGATTGGCTTTCAATACAAATACAAATGCTCTTTTCTAATTGAAGATAATATCAGAAAGGGAGCATCAAAATCTTAATCCTATTATAAAAAATCTGACACACAAAACCTTGGGAGCAAACTTCACTTTACATTCCAAGCAATTTTGGCTACCACATCCACAACAGGTAGTAGCACTAACAATGAAATTTAAGTATATTGCTAAATTAAAAGGAAATAAAACTATGTTTCAAAAGTAAAGTTACCATGTTAGATATACCAAATAAAAGCAAATAAAAATTTGCTGCAAAATTAAAATTATTAACTTATTCTGTTTTATAAAGATTTGAGACCATTAATGCCAGAGTGATTGTAGACTGGGCATTGTTGCCAATGCTACATTCCTACAAAGCATGAACCTGTGGCAAGGTTCCAATGCTATTAGTGCTAACTTAAAAATACCGTGGTTAACATCCAGAACACTTGTGTTCATCTTTAATTCTGGCATATGTTTGGATTTACAACTTAAATTTGAATGGATGTAGATACACAATTTCTTTTAAATATCAGGCAAAATTCTTATTAAAAAAGCTAAGCACTTCTAAACATTCTATATCAGAAACATAAATGATACTTCCACCATTACACCACAGACCTTCAACCAAATACTTCACATTCAGAATATAATGCTAAATATCAAAGACAACCTTTCATTCATGCAATCATCCTCAAAATTAGAAAGTATCTGAAGGGATTTGAACCCAATTTGAACATGGAAATACCATCATGAGATTAAAGTCGTGGGCATCCAGCCTCTCTCACCTTGACACGTGATAAATGGGGAATGGGGCATGATCCATCTGGGTTAGGTGGTATAGTGACTTCCCATTTACCAAAGTCCAACTTCTTGAAAGGCAGTGCACACTTCTCCCAGTTATCTGAAGAATAATGAAGTTTATGAAATAAAGAATACCTTTTTCTTGTGAAGGTAGAGTTTGAGAACAAAAAAAAATATTAACAAAGATTAGTTATCATAATCATATTCACAAGTTCACACGCACATTCACACCTGCATTCTCACACACACTAATAAACATGGACAATGTCATTGCTTACTAAAATCCCCTTTAAGAAACAGCGCCTGGGCCAGGGGAGCCCATTCACGGCAGGTCACACTGTTGTCTGGATTAACACGGAGGCCAAAATTCTCATAGCCACGGGAGAATTTCTCCAGTCCTCCTTCTGCTTCATTTATTTGGTTGAGTAATTTCTCAAAACATCCATATCTGGAAAGTATAAATATAAATATAAATATAAATATATATGTGTATGTGTTTGTGTATGTGTATGTGTATGTGTATGTGTATGTGTATGTGTATGTGTATGTGTATGTGTATGTGTATGTGTATGTGTATGTGTATGTGTATGTGTATGTGTGTGTGTGTGTGTGTGTGTGTGTGTGTGTGTGTGTGTGTGTGTGTGTGTGTGTGTGTTCAAAAAGTCTGTGGTTAAAGTTTACAACAGGACTACATTCATCAGAGACTGTCCTCAATATGAACCAACGAACAAACTAACCCATGCTAAACACACAAACTACCACAATTATTGCCTTAAAAAAACAAAAACCTTCCTAAGTTGAGGGCATCAGACCAGACCCTAAATGATCATTGTATTTTTCTAGCCAGGAGATCTGTCTCCAGACCCCCTTCTGATCGCCATTTCTCCCCTGCTGGTTCAGTCCTTTTGTATACATTAATTAAGTTCCATAATAATAGTAATTAGGTTTTAAATTTTTATTCTCTTTGCTACTGCTCTATCTATAAGTAATACCTTTAATATCATGACAAAATATCTGACATACAAGCAGATTATTTCTGTATATATTTGTGCTTTTTATGTCTATCAGAAGAGATTTCCTGTCTCTGAATCCCTACTCTGGCTCATATTAGCCTCTAAAATGACACCTAATAGTCTGAGCTTTGTATGGACACATGAAAAGTAAAAAAAAAAAACTCTTTCTCTTTTGTATATACTATTAATTCAACAGGAAATCGGTGAACAGTAGGGAGTCTGGGACCGAAGCCCCAGATAAGGAAGGTCTTTGGTTCATACTGTGAGCTTTGAGTTAGTTTGTACATTTAGAATGGGGGATCATCCATCTGTTTCTTCAAGCTGGGGACTATTGTAATTTTTTTTAGCCATTCTAAATATTTTGAATTTAGCAATCAAAGAAAAAAATAAATGAATCATTAATAATAAATCAATGAATTAACTGACAGTTTGAAAACTGTCATAAGTTGAAAAAGCCTCATAGGAACACAAATGACAAAAATGAAAGTTTCTGAAAATCTGCAAAGAATAATAGAGATAAAATCAACAAACTCTCCTGTGGAAAGGCATCAGATGTAAAACAAATAAGCTAACAGGGACATCATTTAATTTTTTTTTTTAGGGGGGGGGGAAGATTAGCGAGCAATGCAAACACAGTTTCTGGGACACTACCAGCCCCCCCTACCCCCACACCGAGAAAAGTTTTGAAAAATTAGCGATTCTAGAAGCATTTTTAAGCTGTGACCAGAACTATAAAGGTATAATTTAAGGAATAAAAACCTTGAGGGTGTAGTCCTTGTGGGAGGGAGGGAAGCCTGACCTTGAGAGGGGTAATCAGCCCCCCAAATGGTGCCCCCCAAATGGTGCCCTTTTAACTACTACATAATAATAACAGAATATGGCAAAATCTATATATAACATAAAACTAGAAAATAAGACAAAAAGGGAAAAGGACGTAGACAGAGGCCTTCCAACCCACCTCCTCCTGATCTCCCTCTCGAAGGACTTGAGATAGGGGTCGAGGCCGAGCAAGTCATTGATCTTAGGAACCTCCACATTCATAGGATCGCCGATGTCCTGCATTGTGCCTCGTCTTTCACTCCTCTTCTTGGCCTTGGGAAATCTTCCAGACAGATGGGTTCTGTTGAAACGTCTCTCAAACGTGTGAATTTTATGTACCCTTTCAACCTCTCCTAACCTCCGGCAACCTTTAACTCGCCCCCGAGATCCTCCTGCACTTTGTCACGTGTCCTGGCCTTGTCCTTGGGATGCCTGAGGGTCTGTGCACCTTCCGGAAAAGAGAAAACGTCCAGCAGATCCTCCAGAACCTTCGGAATTAGAGGTTGTGGACGGGTTGGAGGGTTGAGGGAACACACCAGGAGCCGTGCAGCTCACTCGCTCAGCAGCCTCTGCCTCCGTGGTAACTGTGCGTTCTTTTTGCAGGCTACTTGTGTGGAATTCGTGTCTGCGTTCCTTATTCCAGTGCTATTGGTGTTTACTTTGATTATGCCTGATGATGCAAATGCAATTACTGGGCGTCGCCAGATGATGCTTGTTTCAACTCGATATAATCTACATAGAATTCCCTAACGTGCAACTGTCATGATAATGCGTACGAAACTACTATCGTCGCCGAATGTTTTTTTCAGTCGATCTTTAATATCTAACACTTGTATGTCCACTAACACTCTTTTAAGTAAAGGTATTTTTTATCAAGATAACACATACATTTGATTACTATCGTATAAGAAAGGAAACTCCTCTTAGTTTACACCACAGGAACGATCAAAGTTTTTTGGAAGGACCCAGTGACCGTGTAGGGCGCACCTGCGTGTCACGTGCACACTGCCAGACTTGTTATACTCTATACCGTGATCAAACCGGCTATTTTAAGAAACATTCAGTGGCTAGCATCCTGAAAATGACATCAGACTTTGGCAGGAGGTGCAAGCAGATAGGAACAGTATTCTGAATATGGCTGCAGTGAGTGATTGCAGGGTTTACATTAGCAAGCGCGTGGTTACTAGGGACGCTGTTGCTATGGAGCCATTCTTGAGCATGGCACAGTACGTCGCATATCAAGCATTAAGATCTTTGATCTAGAACTTAGAGGAATATATCCTTCCCAAAACATATCGACCGATGCATAGCTGTATACTAGGCTTGATTGCCTCAAGGACAATTTAAATAAAAACAGTGCCCTTTGAAAAATTGTGTTCTAGACTTTCGATGGATACAAATAACTAAAGTATCGATAAATTTCCAAAGGAACTCCCATATACTCCAAAGACGGAGCACACGAGAATATTAAGCAGTGTTTATTTTGATTTTTTAAACCCCAAAAATGGCGCCCTTAAATTACGGGCCAGGGCAAGTTTCGTCACTGCAGATACATTGTCGTCAAGATAGAAAGAACAAAAAATGAACATAGGAAGCTGGGATAGAGCAGCGAGCCCCAAGTTCCCAATGAGCTGTGTCAAGATCCTGGGGAAAATGAGAACAGAGAGGAGGCCGACAGACTGCCCAGAGACAGACACTTGGAAGATCAAGATGATAGATCTTCATCGCGGCTCCAACTCTGCATTAGATTGCACTGAATTAATCAGGTACTACAATCTTGTGATTTCTTTCACTTATTTTGATCAGTAATTGTGCCTCTGGTAGGACATTATGGAAGATCTAGCAATTAGTTTTATGAGATGTGATAACTAAGCAGGTCGTTTAACTATGATGGCATGAAATAACTAATTAATATTTGAGAAGAAGGTGGCTTCAGTGGGTAAGTTCCAGATTTTGGGAAACTAATCAGAATTGAACGATGGCAATTTCGTTTACAATGAATATTCACTGTCAAGGTCACGCGCCAGATGCACAGTTGAGAAACCGAGGGATTAATTATGTGATCATGATAGCTGGTTCCTATGCGCTTCACACACACACACACACACACACACACACACACACACACACACACACACACACACACACACACACACACACACACACACACATACACATACACACACACACACACACACACACACACACACACACACACACACACACACACACACACACACACACACGCACACACACACACACACAATGTATATGTTAAGTACGTGTATATACATGCATATACTTATACATATACATATACATATAATTATATGATATATGATATATTTACACATACATACATGCAAGTAATAGTGTGTTTATCTGTTTATGTACGGTATTTGTGTATTTATATATATATATTATTTTCTTGACTAGTTATAATATGATTACTGTAAAGTACAACTTCTTCCTATACATTTCTCCTTTATCTGGAACTGACAAACAACTTCCTTTCATTCGTGTATATTTCAAATTCCCTGCATGTTAAACGAAGCTGAAGTTATTTGACTCATACCTAATGAAAGAGATGTTGTCGAAGTAACACACTATATAGTTTTTTTCTTTCTTTCTTTCTTTTCGTTTTTTTTTATTTTCTTATTACGTATTTTCTCACTACATACATGTTCTTTGCATTGGCACTGACATCAGAGTTGGCCCCTTAACCAAGTGGACGCAAGGGACCTGTTTGTAAAAGTAATATAAAGTTCATCCTAAAATTTCATAGGGTTCGAGGTATAAATTAAACTGGTCTGTAACTTTCGTGTCTGTGCATTTTTGCCTGAGGTGCAATATGAAAGGATAATGTCATGTTTGATGTACAGTCATGAAACTGGTGGCTAATATGTTATTTGGAATTTTCAAGGTTATGAAATCTATTACATAACCATAGCGATCTCTCACCGAGCTGTTAGGGTATAGGTACATTTTGAAATGCGTGTTTTCCGTGTTTGATATTTTATTTTGTGAATTAAT
>NC_061831.1:12735091-12737591 GCF_019202785.1 Penaeus chinensis
CTCCCATAGGTTCTTTTGATTTCGTTCTGGTTATATATTCATTTCGTAAAAGAGACAACACGTGTCCTGACGCTTGTACAAGAAACCACGAGTTCAAAGAAGGGAAAGGTCACGACGTATTAAAATCTGTATAATTACATGCGTAGCGACACATGTATACAGTTATGCAGTCACGAACGAAAAACGGAGGCGCGAAATATTGAAATCGTAAAAAAGTAAATAATAATAATAAAATAAATGTGCATACTTTCACGATAACAAATATACAAAATAAAAATTGCATAAACGTACATTCGGCACCGGTCACTCGATCTGGCACGACTGACTTCGGTTTCAGTTGCCTCTCGCCTGAACGACGTCATCTTGGTGACCCCGTGTGGACTTCGCTAAACGTTCCTGACCTCAACCCCCCCCCCCCTCGCCCCACCACTCCCATCAAGGCTGTAATCTAGAAAATTATTCCGATCGAAAATTGTCAGGCCTCTTGATTGATTGCTCGCTGATAGATATACGTGGACCCGGCATCGGGTTGCTTCCGTCACCTCCGGCAGTTACGTGATTTGCATTCATTAACACTCGTGTAAACATTAGCTAACATGAAATACATTTACACTGTTCATGCATATTTCATGAAGTGACGGATTTGAAGATAAATTATAAAAGGCACCACGCACGCACCCACACACGCACACGCGCGCATTTTTCATTATTATCATTATTATTATTATTATTATCATTATTATTATTATTATTAATATTATAACGGTATAAATACGAAGTGCCACTTCCTATACAAAGTCAGTCCGTAACACACGCTAGTCTCAAGTACTAAAATACAGCCAAACGCTAAAGATCATGTTCAACCGTCTCTGTATTAAGATCTACCTGCACGCCATTTGGTAATTTGTACATCGCCTTATCAGCAGCGCAATAGTTATTATGAACGTAAAGATAAAGGCCTGGCAGCCCCTTAAACCAAGGATTAACCCAAGATTCACAGATAGGGAGATTATTAACCACGCCCTGATGAGTACAGATTTCATTTTGCACTTGGAAAAAAAGATGTTCGCGGGATCTAAACTATATTTCTAAAAGTAGGCAATATTTCACGCATAGACTTGGTAAGGTTACAAGAAGGTTGTGATTATTATGCATTCTCGCTTTTATTTCAAGAAGATTTATAGAAAGTGACTATTCGACAAGGAGGCAATCATATGTGTTACTATATATCTGATTCAGATATTAATAATTTTAACATTCTTAAATCGGTTAAAAAGTGGCTATTCTACAAGACGGACGAAACAATAACAAGTGCTCGTTCACATACGGCTTGTTTCTCAGTGGATTACATGTGATGTAATAAAATTTCATTGGTGTTATTTAGCTTCGTATGGGAATGAGGCAGAGCATACTCACCCAGATTATTGCAGGCCCTTAAGTTAGGGAAATAATTGAATGGCTATTTTTCTTTTTAAAATAAGGAAGGGATATTTACTATTTATTCAATGAAATCTTGAGCGCAAACTATAATGCTGTATTGGATCTCTCTCTCTTTCTCTATGTGTGTGTGTGTGTGTGTGTGTGTGTGAGTGTGTGTGTGTGTGTGCACATATATATACATCAATGTTTATATATATATATATTTATATATATGTGTGTGTATGTATGTATGTATGTATGTATGTATGTATGTATGTATGTATATATATATATATATACATGTTTGTGTGTGTGTGTATATATATATATATATATATATATATATATATATATATATATATGGCGAGTATCCAGGCAGGACCTCGGCCCATCCGTAACTCCTCCTAGGTCATCCCACGGGCCTCCTCCACCCAGGATCCACAGAGAAACGAGCCCATATAGCCTGAGTTGGTGATCCCGGATTATGAAAGTAACAGGTCCCATGCCAGCCACACAGTGTAGCTGTCAGTGGAACACATGGTCCTGCCATCTGTATCCCATGATCCGGCGAAGAGACTTATTACAAAAGGCTTCAAGATGAGACTCCAAGGCACTAGATAGTGTCAGGTTTCTCTTCCAGGGAACAAAACTTGCAGTATCAACTTGGTCCTTCTGCATAGGTACTAACATCTCCAAATGCTCTTATTGAACAAGTTCATGGCTCCTGCTGCCAGACCAATCTGTCTACTGACTTCTCTGTCTGACAGCCCAGAAATATGGACTACACTACCAAGGTATGCAAAGCTCGCTGTGACTTCAACGTACTCACCGTAAGCATGAACCGACTGAACGGGTTCCCCTAACGTGCTCCCAAAGTCCTGAATCTTTAGGCCCAAGGGCTTTGCCTCATTGCATCAATAGCAGCCACCAGTGATTCCAGATACTCTGGATTGGAACATCATCGGCAAAGTCAAGGTCTGAGACCTTGACATTATCCAGTATTGCTTCACTGAATTTGGATAGCAGCTCTGCCCATTATCCAGTCCATGCAGGTGTTGAAAAGTCTTGGTGCAAGGACACA
>NC_061831.1:12752591-12757591 GCF_019202785.1 Penaeus chinensis
TAGTTAATTTCAAGGTAAGGCAACTTTCTCAGGGAACATTTGGAGGGGGAAAAAAAAAGAAATTTTCTTATGAGTATTTTTACTACTATTACTATTGTAGTATTATTTATTTGTTTCAGTTGTCTATGTCAAGTATTAGTAGTGTGTAATGAAAGAATAATAGAAAGATTTTATGTAGCACCTTTGGAAATTGATAACTGTATTATTGATTTTAGTTTTTTAATAGAACTAATTAAGATTTTTTTTTTTTTTTTTTTTTTTTTTTTTTACTCTAGGGAACAGATACAGTTGCAGCTTTGCCACTTTTGCACAAGTATTATGATGCTCCCATGGCAGGATTCACCATACCTGCAATGGAACACTCAACAGTCACCTCGTGGGGAAAGGATGGGGAGGTAGATGCCTTCCGAAATATGCTGGAGGCTTTTCCCAGCGGTAAGAAAAACATTATAAGAGTCATTTGGTGGCCCTGCTGTGATGATAAAATCTCGCTTTCTCCATATAAACTACTGGGCAGTAAAAGAGAACAAGTCCTTCATCCTTTGTTTCACTTTTGGATGTCTGTTTATGTCATTTATTTTGGGTGTGAAAGTAAAAAAAAAAAATTACTAAGTTGTCACTAATCTAGGAAGGCTGTATGAATTGCAAGGTCAGCTGTTCTGATAATACGGAAGGAAATTGAAGAATGAGTAAAGCTGTAAATCAAATTCATCAGATGTTTATGTAGGAAAGGTATTTATATTTCAGAAAAATAGAATTTTAAAGGTTAGGTGCTAAGAAAGATTGATAAGCAAGTCTGCAAATGAAGAATTTATAAATGGTCAATGAACACTATTGTACATCTTATATGATCATGTTAAATAACTTTGATTGACAATGAATATACTCTACAGGACCTGTTGCATGTGTAAGTGACTCTTATGATATCTGGAAGTGCTGTGAAAAAATCTGGGGAGAGGAGTTGCATGACATTGTTGTGGAGAGAAGCAAGACCGGGGGAGTACTAGTCATACGTCCAGATAGTGGAGATCCTCCAACTGTGGTTCTCAAGGTATGTATACTTATTCTAATAGTGGGCAGGTTTTCCCATTTCACGCAGTAGAATCATGGATATGAGATGTTATTTATTCTTTTAGCCATCATAGTTAAGAGGTTTAGTTATTCTGAAAGAAAGACATTATGTGAGTATATACTGTTATTCTGGTTTTCCACTTTTTTTCTGATAGGATGATCATTGTACTGGCTTGGGTAGTTTTTGTACTTATTTATATGGAAGAAGAATTTATATAATCATTAATATTCCTAATATATATTAGAAGATTACCTTCATAATTGTTTTTCCTTTTTTTTTTTTAGTGTTTAGAAATTTTAGGAAAAGCCTTTGGAACTGAGAACAACTCCAAAGGTTTCAAAGTTCTTCCTCCTTACATTAGAGTGATCCAAGGAGATGGTATATCCTACACGACTGTGGGTATGTGACTCATGATGTGTTCATAAGTATGGAAATGATACTATTTTTTTTTATTTTTTTTTATATGCAATGGAAATGTATTTATGGAAATGTCCAGAACCTCTAAGGAAATATAACACTAGGATATCTTCATAAATATAATTGCAAGTTAATGCTGATTTATTTTTTTTCTACTGTTATATTTAGTCTCAAAGAAATTACTTAATTTTTTGTATGATATATTTATATATACTGAATTGGACCTATTTATTATTTTTGATGTATAATCTATGTTAATAGTAACTAAAAGTTTATTTTAATCTGCAGGTAGTATTCTAGAAAATTTAAAGGATCATGGCTGGTCTGCAGCAAATGTCTCTTTTGGCAGTGGAGGATCTTTACTACAAAAGGTAAGTATCTTTCTAATTTGTATTAGATCTTTTTTTTTCCCCTCCCACTTTGACTTTATAAACCCCTATGATTCGGCCATCATGGCCTTCACGTCATGAAAAATTTTGGCTCGAAGGGCAGGCGACCTGAACATGTCAGGGGAAATTTTGGCTTTGGGCAGGGTTAACATGAATTCGCTGTTATGAGTGTTTCAGCTGAAACCCTGGGTGATGAGAAAGATTCGCCATGAAAGCACAAAGCTCTTAGAGGGTGATTAGACTCATTTGACATTTAAGTAGGGCTTTTGCATTATTTCCATCAATCATTGAGTATGGAATGTAATGTCTGGAACCATAACTAGAAGTGTTCCGGCTCCAGGGGAGGACGCTGTTTCCATGCTCAGGATTCTATTCCTGTTATTATTATGGCACTGAGTTCATTTCCGCCCAGCCTACAAGCCACACACCCTGCAGAGTGTCTGCTCACATAAGCCTAATGCCCATATTTTGGGCCACATGATGGCAGTGAAATATCTGGATCCAATAGATTAATAAGGCCTGACCTGAGGATTCTCTGGATTTTTAAAATCAAATAACAAAGTTTTTTTTTTGTTGGTACAGGTAAACCGTGACACACAGAAATGTGCCTACAAGTGCAGCTATGCAATAATCAATGGAGAAGGTGTAGAGGTTTTCAAAGCACCTATCACTGATGTTGGCAAGACCAGTAAGAAAGGCCGCCTGGCTTTGCATTGCATTGACGGAGAGTACAAGACCATTGAGGGTGGAAAAGGGGATCCAAAACAGGTAAGAAGAGTTTTTGTGGTTTATTAGAAATTGTCTTTGGAAATGTCAAGGGAAATGGGTTCAAAGAGGAGAGACAGGGGGTGGGAAAAAAGGTATTTTTTTCTCATCAGAATCCCCTTTCTCATCGTTTTCTTCATTGTTTCCTTTTTTCTTGTTTTTCAACTTTATTTCTATGCTCAAATAATTAACATTTTTCGTTTGAGAAATAAAATTCACTCAGAAATTAAATGGAAATATTTGATATACAGTAACATTTGTTAATTTGTGTGGTAAGAGTTGAAGTAGTTGGGGGTTCTGACCAAGCACAAGAGGTAATTGGGCAAAGTCTGCCATATCCATTTTCATAAGCCAGCTAACAACCTGACTTTCATCAGTGGTATGAGTGTCAAGATGCCATATAGTGTTTGAATACTCATAATGCTTCTTGGTGGTTTGTTTATTTCTTGCTTGAATTTGGCCATGAAAAGCCAAAATGTAATATCAAAAGATCCATCAGTGTGGGATCAAGAGCAATAGTGTTTTGGGTGGTTGTAGAAAATAGTGTCTTCTTTTTCTACTAATGGTGATTTATGTTTGTCTGTATATGTTATTATCTATTAGGGTTTGGAAAAGGAAGTGTTTATGTGGGAGGGTCATACCTGTATTATGTAAATTTCATAGACTGAAGAATGAATGGGATTTTTACCTGAATTATATTTCTAATTTTCTTTGTATATAGTATGGTAGATACAAATTTTAAATATATGAGAAGAAATGCCTGATAGCTGTAGTTTCATAACTTACATTATCTTTCATGTTGATGGGACAGGACCTGTGTGTGTGTGGGGTGGTACCAGAACTTGCTGCCAGAGTGACTTATCGTTGTCCATATATAACTGAGACCCTCAAGACTGAACGGCCCTTTGGTGTGCCACCATTAAAGCTTGGCAGTACATTATCCCCACAAAGAACTTATTTTAAAAAAAGGACTGTAAATAGGGCTTGTGCAGTTTCTCTTAGTTCTGTAACTATGTCATCTAATACCAGTAAAAGTAAAAAAAAGAAAGATGTGCAAAATCACAGAGATATTAAAAGTAGCAACAAGTGCAGCCTTTCCTCATCACAGAATCAAACAAATTTTGCTTATTCCAAGACCAGAAAGAATTTCAGAAATGCACAGTACCAGAACACAAGCTCTCCAACTTACCCAGTTACACTTGAGTTAAGTCTCGGTAGTTACCGCAAAGCACAGTCATCAGCTATGGGCTCCTCCTCCCTTTCCCCAGCCCCCTCCTCTCCTTTGTCACCCCCCCTCACCCAAAACACTCCCTTCTCATCACCCGCTGCTTCGCCGACCCACAAACAACCACTTCAGTCACTACGTCTTGGCAAGGTGGGCCAGTCTGTAATGAATCAGAAAATATGGGAAAAAATTGCTATTATTTGTGGAAGTAGTATTATGTACTTTCTATAGATTTTAGTCAGTATATTCTGTTCATTATAGCTATATAATTCTTTGTTTTACACTTGTAAATATCAAATGCAAATCTTTATATAATTTACACTTTCTTCTTGTTTTCTTCGATTTTTAGAATTTATGGAGAAGATTTGTATTATTTGTGTAATTTTGCCTTTATACAAATAGCTGACTTTTTTTTTTTTATTGTGTGTGTGTGTGTGTGTGTGAGTGCGTGCATGCGTGCGTGCGTGCGTGCGTGCGTGTGTGTATGACTCATTCTTTAAGCTCACCTTAGAAAAAGTATTTAAAAATTGTATATTCTTGCACCTAGTAGAGCTGTTATTGTTTTGGCTTAATAGTTATGTTACTTATATATATTTCAGTGTTCCTTGTAACACTGTAAGCTGTTTTATTTTACACTTTACCCATGAGGAAATACTCACTGAGGGAAGAGAAAAGCCGCAAAAATACCATTTCATTTCTTGAAATGTCAGGCAGTTTAAGGGGACTATCATTTTGGAATTTTTGGAAGAGTTAGGATTAGGAGAATGAATACTGAATGTAGAGTTAAGACTGATTTTGAATATTAAGAATTTGTAACTGGTATAATGAGCCTTTTTTTTTTCTTTCTTTCTTTTTTTCTTTTCTTTCTTTTTCTCTTTCTTTAATTCTTTCTTTCTTTCTTTCTGAATGTGTATCCATAATGCACATTTTTCAGGCAAAGTTTAAAAGGAAATGATTTTAACTGATTTAGAATATGTACTCAATTAGCATATATTTATTTCCCTCTATGTGCATTTGGTTACAGTATACTCAATTTTCCAGCATTTAAGACAAAAACCAAGCTTTAACCCAACTTTTGTGGGGCTGTAGCTCCTGAACTACCATGTCCAGAATCAAACAGGTGCATAGTTGT
>NC_061831.1:12762591-12765091 GCF_019202785.1 Penaeus chinensis
ATTTTTAAAACAATATGTGTTGTATTTGCTGAGGATCATTATATACATAGTATCAATGTCTTCATTGGAACAAATGAAAATTATTTTTAACAGAAGCAAGGCTGTCAGTATTCATAAGGTTATTGTAGTTGTCATATAATGTTGAGTGATTTTCAATTCCTCTTAATATTACTTCCAAGATTTAAGAAATAAATATGTACCAAGCTGATGTAGCCAAATTAAGTATAAATATTTTCTTATTTTTGAGAAATAATTTGTGTATTACACATGGTTAAATTTAATAAAACTGAACTGCAATAATAGTCATTGTAAGCTTAAACTGTTATCGTCTTGACAATTTTCTTTAATGGTTGCCTTGAAAATAGGACCAAAATGTTTTTATGTAGAAGTTAAAAGGAAGGTAAATGTGTTTTGTTAATGTTATTGTACATCTACCCAAATGCTTTTAAATGTCTGCCTTTACCCCCCATGTGGATAATTTCCGTAACAGTACAAGATTAACCTAGTGATGGCAGGATGGCATGTACATATGTGCCATGTCCACTGTAATTTTAGTTTATTAATTTTGGTTTCATTTAAATAGCTTCACAAGTGCTTAGTCACCAAAGAGTCAGTTACTAGTCTTACTAGTCTCACCCATTTACCCTTTTCCTTGATTTTTGGGATTTTTTTTTTTTTTTTTTTCATTGCTATTAGTATCATTAATAACTTAATAGTAATCACAATGTCAATAAGGAAAGTAACAATATTGATATTAATAGCATTAAAAAAAAGAAACAGAATTCAAGGAATGGAGAAATCAGTTGAGGTGGGTCACAGAGACTCTGCTGATTGACTCCCTGGTGGCTGAACAATTGTGGAGCCATCTATGTACAAACAGAATTCTCAAAGCAAAATTATAGTGGACAGTATGTTTACCCAGTGCCAATGGATTAACAAAGCCTTTGATATAAAATGATGAATAGAGGCACAAAAGGGAAAATGACATTTACCGATGAATTTTCTCATTTATGTTTGTATTTTCTCCATTGATTATTTTTTTATTACAGCATTTATTTTGAGATTGAAGTGTTAAGAAAATACTTAAGTGGGTATCTTCCATTACTTTCAAAGTAACGAAAGTTGTCTCATATTCTGCATTTGCTTTTTTACCTCTTGGCTTACAGTGATTTAATATTGCAGTACTATAAGTTGCTTTTTGGCTGCTGTTGTAAATATGGTTGCACTGTTTTAGTATACATATTTAAAAAAAAAAGGAATAAAAAATAAAATTTGTATCATCTTTTTGGCATGAAATATTTATGGGGTTGGATTCATGCAATTCCCAGGTGTAATATAGGTTGACACTGTTATATTTCAGGAAGGCTTAAGTGTTCAAATGGTATAGAGTGTAATCACAATTCACATCAAAGGTTTTATTTATTATTCTCCTCTCAGATAAGCTTATTATACCAATGTGATAATTGATGACTTTTTCTCTTCAAAAAACTGTCTGAATCCATAAATGTTTATTAAATAGTTTTTGGTTTTTGTTCATCAGTCATGCATTTGCTACCTTAGAGTGTAAATTCAGTGACACTTATATGACACTTCAGCAAATTACAAGCTGGAATGCTTTATTATATGCATACAGCAAATTTTATACTGCAAAATAATAAAAAAGTATATATATATTGTTAAGTCACCATGCTTTTCCACTGCAGTGTGTGAAAATTAATGGGATTTAAGACAGAGACATGCCTTCTGATGCCAGTTACTAGTACTTTTTGGTTACCCATGCAATATGAATACTGAACATGCATTGATAAATATGTATGGCAAGTATTTGCTATATTATCAGTACCTGAATTATTCTTGAACTCCTGGAATGTATATTTTATTATTATTATCATTATTTTTATTTCTCTCAAATGAGTAGCAGTTTGTGAAGAAAAAACTACATTTTGTTACACGTACCTGAAAAGTGAAAGGCCTAGGATTTAAGGCATCGGTAACAGGTATAGTAAATTAGTGTCAGTTTGTATTGCTAATATGTTTATACCCTTAAAGTACAACAGTTTAACCAGTCTGTCAGGTTGCAAAAAATATGAGTTCATTTGATATCATATTTTGTATGTACTTGAAAAATGATGAAGGGAACTGATCTGTAATCATGCTGATTAGAAGAGTTTATATTCTACTGAACATTCTGCTATACTCATAAATAAAACAATATAGGTCTCCTTTATTGCTTTAAATTGATTTATAAGGAGTAAACATCTTATGTTATTTTGAATTGGTCTTTCATGTTGTATTTTATTTTGATATGCAGTTGTATTTTTTTATAAAGTATCTTTGAAGGTTTACTACAGGTGGTACTACAAGCATTACTTGTGGGAATATACATATTCACAGTTGTTGGCATCCAAAAGTATAACAGGGGCTTTGTGTTAAGATCGTCATATACTTTTGGGTGCATTTTAGATTGTTTTATATATACATGGAAATATGGTTTACTTTG
>NC_061831.1:12775091-12782591 GCF_019202785.1 Penaeus chinensis
GGGTATTAAAGAAAATATGCATTTTTTTTCTTTTCATCTCCCAGAATAGAAGTCTAAACCCCTTATCACGGACATGTAAATGATCTTGAATCGAAATGGTAATAGCATCGTATGTTCTAATACTTCAGCTACACACCTGTAGAAGATGAGTGTCAAATATATTACCCTGTACTGGCTACACCTGAATAACCCAACACTTGTATGAGAGCATGTATATTATGTATCAAGGTCAGTGTGCTATATCGTTACCAAGAACTATATTTACATGTAAAATAAGATTATATTCAGCATTATTGGGCATTGGGCAACAGACTGCATCCACTTAATATCATATACAATCCAACACTTATTCATGATGCAATTAACGTGAAATTATATGATGGTGGTTCCAAGGAAGCGCTGTTGCCTTGCAGTAACATCCTATATTGAAGTGAGGTCGCCTCTCGATTTCTCATTTGGATAGCCCGTTATAACAAAACCGTTAACACCATTCCACGATCAAATATACAAAATCTCCCTATTTAAAAGATATCTATGTACTTCTATATTATTTTTTATCGTTTTACATTTAACGTTTAAAAAGTTAATTTGGTACACTAGACAGATAGATTAAATTATAGACTATCCGTTGGTACGCAAGCCATCTAGTAATCTATTCATAAGCTTAATGAGTCTGACTATAAATATATTAGTAATATATCCAATATGTATCATACTGAGTTTTAGTTTGAATAAAGCATAGTTGATGAGAAAAATGGCGGAAAACTCTTCCCCTGCCTTTAAAAACTAATTTAAACTGTACTGCATGCACTTTTGACAACCTGCATTTACGTGAGCACTCAATTCTGTCACAGGTGCTCATAATAGGCCATGATTGGATTCGCTTACGAGACGTGGCTAGGAAATTAAGTTGCTATGATGAGCTTCGCCGGACCATTCTGTCTACGAGTTGCCTTGAGCGATGAAAATGTGAATTGCCGTTTTTATGGATTTCGTTCCTTATGATTACCTTTATACGGGTGGTACTGGGATGAAACCAACACATGGAATTCCATTTTTCTTGTCATAATGTTCGTGCTAGAACAGCAGACTTTTAACAAATAATAAGTAGCAATGTGTCTCAAATGGAACTTGTAAACTGCAAGGACGTAGTAAAAACAAAATAATTGGAATCTATACAATGATGAACTGCAGTAAAGATTATGAGGTCTTAAAATTATAATACATATAAAATGAAGATATATGATATCCATAGCAATTTAATTTGAAAGCCGTTAATACACATTTGTCAATTTTAGTATGAGATAGAACATAACTGAAGTTTCATGAAGCAGTATTAAAGATAAAACTTGAAATAAAAAGTAAGACTAATATTTTTTGGGAAAAGTACTCGTGTCTAGGTCGCATTCCACCTCCCCCTCCTACCCCCAACTCCACCGAAAGTTTGAAAGTGGAGACAGACAATTAGTGGTCATCTACTCAATTATCGGCGGCCACAGAAAATCCGCAGATTCGTAGAAACTGATAAGTATTCACGAAGCAATTGATATCATCCATAGAAAGGTATTGTTAACTTTTATATAAAAGTTAAATGACATGTGAAATTTATATACAAAACCTCTCAAAAACAAATATAAATGAATGAATAAGAGAAACTCAAATTATTAAAAACATTCCATCACTCGAGCGCCATCTAGGAGTCGCAAGGAGAAAGTGTGAAGTGGCAGGTGGCGCCAGATGGCCCGACGTACCGGCTCGTCAGCCATGAACTTGATCGCGGCAGACAATTTGTTGCCTTTAATGTGCACTACTTGACGTCCCCCTCCTCCCCCTTCATCGCCCTCCTCCGTTCCCATAAAACAGCTCCGGGCAATCCCTTGCTCGAGATTGCCGACGACTCGGGCGATCGGGAGTGAGCGCTTTCACTGTCAATCGGCCTGTGTTTACGTCGGTACAATGAAAGTACTCTGAGAGAGAGTGATAGTTTTGCGACTATTATGTTTGTTGTATGGATTGGTTACGTTGATCACTTTTCTCCGTGTGCATATTTTTTATATTTATACTTTTTTTTGTAATATTTAGTTCTTCATTTATTTTTGTTCTTGTTTATTCATTCATTTATTGTTTATTTTACTCGTTATATGTATATATAGGTTACAAATGACAGTTAAATTTCATTATATTTAGTCACTTCATTGTTCTCAGTACTATATGCTCATTGATATAAAAGTTGTACACCAATGTGCATTTATTCACTATGTCCATTTCACCGTGCATTCGTCTGTGTTATTATTTTTGCCGGCATCCGTGCAAGTATGTAGGACATCTAGGTTTTTACAAAGATGGTAGAAAGCGTCATCTTGATTATAGACATGTAGAAACTTTTTATTATAACTCTTCAAAGTAAACAACAACCGCATTGCTGCATGGCCATTGCTATCTCCGGTTCTTCCTTCTTTTTCGTCTTTCTCTTCAGCATATTCTTGTTTTTTTTCTTTTCTTTCTTGTCTTTGTCAACTGTTTTCCTCGTTCTTCCTTTTCCATTTCGCGTTTCTCCAAGTTTTGCTTTTATTTTATTTTCTTTTATACGTCCAATTCTTGCTTCCCATTATCTTGAATTGGCATATTATTTATTAATTATTTTTTTATCTTTTTTTTTATAATTCTTTAGCTTCGTTTTCTTCTCCTTTTCCTCCCCCTTCCCTCTCTTATTCCCCCCTGCTCTTACTTCCTCATTCGCCCCCTTCCCTTTTACCCCTGTCCTCTCTTTCCTATGCGCTCTCTGCTTTCTTCAGTCTCTCCTATCCTCCTTCCCCATTCTCTTACTACCCTTCTCCCCTCGTCTCCCCCCTCCCCACTGCTTCCTTTCCTTCTCTCTCCCCCTATCCTGTCCACCCCCATGCTCCTCCTCACCCCCCATCCTCCTCTTTCTCCTTCTCCGTCTCTTCTTTCTCTTCCTCCTCCTCCTACCCTCCCTTACTCCTCCTCTTCCTCCCCCTACCCTCCCTTCCTCCTCCTCCTCCCCATCCCCCTTCCCTCCCTTCCTCCTCTCCATCGTTCCCTTCCCCACTCCCTCCCTTCCCATCCCCACTCTATCACCCCCCCCCCCCTTAATCCTCATTGCCTCCCAGTACGTGACCCGATCCACGAAAGGCCTGTACATTGTCTCCTGACGAGGGCGGGCGAGGGAGCATCGTGGGAGTCACGGGCCTTTTGGTTCTACGGGGAACGTAATTTCATGCAGTGATTGCCTCGGGCTGGAAGGGACCCTTTGTGTAAGACGGGTTGGCTCCCCCCCCCCCTTCCCGGGACATTAATTAGTTCGCGTTTGTGGAACATTCGTCTTCGAGGTCTAATTAAAATGCTGTATTTTGAATTTTGATTTTCTTACTCTTCTTCGTCACATATTTCATTCCATTTTGTAAGTCAAGCTTTAACTCGATCGTACGGTTATGTTTTATTCTTTATCACTCATTACGGCGGCATGAAATTGGGGATCATCTCTTTTTACTATTTCATATAAAAATAGAACAATAAATATTCAGCATTATCTAAGATCTGCTTGTGTAACGGACAACATCGCTTGCTATACTATATAAGGTGCCCCTACTCATAACATTTGTTTTTGTGTATTGATGTAATACAACCGCCCCAATTTAGTCACTGTGAATTAGTTTAGTTACTCTCCCCGCGGAATAGTTTTACACGAGAAAATAGCACTGCAAAAGTACACAAAAACTGCATTTAACACATTTTAAAATCGTTCTCTGCTTGTTCGTCCGACTAAGTTAAACTCTAATGCGATAATAACAGTGATCTCATAAAGCTTTATAAACGCTCTGTTGTGTACTTCAAATGATGTTATTACGAAGAGAGAAATAAACGGTTCACCACACAAATGATGAGTGAAATACATCATTTGCAGTTCATTTTTCTCGAACGCGACATAATGAAGCCTCAACGAGCTCGAGTTTCCACGTAGAGATTTTAATGCGGTTTTGTGGCCGAGACTAATAGTGTAATTGAATAGCAGGAAAGTCTGTTGCATTTTTTTCGTACTTATTTTTTTCTTGATTTTACTGTAATCGGATTTACAAGCAAAATTAATTCTGATTAAACACGATACTAAAAATAAGAGAGGCATTCCATAAGCAAAAGCACATACGGTTAGGAGAGTGAAAGCAGCGAACGTCTTTCCAATAGAAAATATATAACTAGATTTCTCCAACCTTGGGTTTAAAGCAGAAGGTAGGCGATGAAACTGAAAAAATAAAACAGTTAATTGACACAAAAAAGACAAAAGAAAGAAAACGTTTGGCTAGGTTAATCACCCTTCAAAATTATGCACATTGATGATATCGTGAAGGCAGTAGGCGACCATACGGGAAAATTTATATATATAGATGTATATGGAATTACGCTCAAAATCACATCATGAATTTTATGCGAGACAACATAAAAAGAACATATTCTCCACTGCATGATGAGGTGGATGTTATAATAGCAATAGCAGTTTTACAGTAATTGGTACGTCTAGCAGTGATAGTGGCAGTAATGATGGTGATGATAATTACGACCAATTAATTACAATATCAATACACATGAAGATATACGGAGAGGGGAGGGGGGAATGTAATAAGCTGATATCTTCACTCTTTGCGTTCGGTATTGTTTCTCTCCAAGGCCCCCACCACTCTTCCCTACTTCCCTCTCCCCTCCTCTGCCTTCCTTTCTCTTCTCCTACTATCTCCTTTCTTCCTCCTCCTCTCCCACTCGCTACATTTCACCTCATCTTTCCCTTACCTCCCTCCTCACCAATTCTTCTCTTCCCCCTCTCCCCTACACTCCTCCCGTCTCCCCTCTCCCACACAGTCCCTCTATTCCCTCTCTATCCCTCTTTCTCCCCTCTCCCAACAAACCTTCGTTTATCGGGCTCCCTGCCATTCTTCTCTTTCCCCTCTCCCCAACACACCTCCCCATCCTTTTCTCTACCACATATCCTCTCTTTTTCTCTCCCTACAGTTCTTCTTATTCCCCTCTCATCTACAGTCCCTCTCTTTTTCCTTTCTCCTATAAACCCATTTCCCCTCTTTTTACAATCCACCCCTCTCGCCTCTCCTCAACAACCCCTCCTCTTCTCTCTCCCATATTTACAATCCCTCTCTTTCCTTCTCTCCTCTCTCCTCTTCCCTCCAGGTCCTCCCCTTCCCTTTCACCTCTCCCCTCCAGTTCCTCCCCTTTCCTCTTCCCTCTCCTCTCTCCCCTACGTTCCCTTCCCTTCCCTCCCCCTCCCTCCTAACCTCCGCTCCTCCGTCACCTGCTGCCTCCTAGTCTGATGGCCGGCCGTCGGTCTCGCTTCGCTTGCCGTTTCATCCTGACGTCGGCGCGCAAATACGACTTTCTTATTTGCGGAATTCGCGGCAGTCGAGTTATATATATACATATATATATTTTCTTTTCTTTTCCTTTCTTTTCTTTTCTTTTCTTTTCTTTTCTTTTCTTTTCTTTTCTTTTCTTTTCTTTTCTTTTCTTTTCTTTTCTTTTCTTTTCTTTTCTTTTCTTTAAATTCCGTTTGTTTATTTTATTATTTTTTGTCGATAGAGAATGAAACGCCTTGCATGGGGTTTCTGTATCGACGTGGGAGTAGTTTTGTAAAATGTATAGATGCTGAGAAGTAAATTGGCTCCAAATGATACAGTGTTACGCAGAAGAGTAAGTTAAGTTTACTGTGTACTAGCTTACGAGTCATAATGACGGTGAAGTATTTTAACTTAGAATTTTGAACTTAGTAGCTGAAATCTTATTGGTGTAATAAAAATAGTTTATAGGTGCTACGATAATCGCCTTATAAAGAGAAGTCATAACATATTCATTGTCTGGAACGGAGCGAAATGAGGACAGCCACTAAATCTTTATTGGCCATTGAGGTAATTGGATGCGTGCGGAATGAGGTTAATCAGGAGGACCTTTGAAATAACAAACCCACGACGCGTGACGTAACTCGTATCTCTGAGCTCCTGGTAACGATCGTGGCGCCGGACGTTCGTGAGTGTTAGGAATTGGCGTTCTTTAGACGTCAAGGTCACGACCCAGTCTAGAGAGCTAGGGCGGCATCCCCACCGCGGGCGCCTCCCGTAACCAACCCCCGCCCCCGGAGTGACTCGCGTCGCGGATATCCGCTCCCGAGGGACGAGCGCGTGTCCTCCGCGTCCCTGGGCGGATGTGTTGATGTGTATGATGTCAAACATTTCCTCCTCCGTGCAGGTGAGGGCATGAAGAAGAGGGGGTGGGGGACACAAGCGCTTGTTACGGTCCGAGCGTTTTGTGGGTCGCCCTCGCACCTCGCGGCCGAAGCTGCTTGGTTGGCCCTCCGTTGACGCGGTTTCGTCCCTTCGTCCTGCGCCATTGGATGCTGGTTGCCTTTTGCTGAATTTATTTTTGGCCTTTTAATATAGTTGCCAACATAATATTTTACAATATTCGTATGGGCATATTTCTTGTTCCTATCATCTTTATTGTAGTTTATTTAAAAAATCATAGATGTTTAAAATATAGGAATAGTCACTCAATTCTCCTTTTATTGTCATAGTTCATACGATCATTAAACGATAAACATGTCCTAACACGTAGCATTAAACGAAACATCACACTACACAGAGACACGACCCTTCCCTGCCTTACTTCCACATCTCTCTCTCACCACAACTAATATAAGTACACTAACTCACCACTAACTCATAACCCAACACCCATAGACAACCAACTTTACCAGCAGCGACACCACGACATTAAAATCATCGATGGACTTTCTCTGAAATGAGCCCGGCGACTGTACGAGTCCCATGCGTCCAAAATCGAGAGTGACCACAAGATGACGGTGAGAGTGTTGTGTTTGGTGGCAAGGGAGACAAATGAGGAGTCTAATCGGACACTCTGTTTCTATTAAGGTTTTCATTCTGCTGTGGCGATTCGGTCTGTGAAAACAGCATTTCAGAGAGTTTATTCTGATTTCTATATATTTTTTTTGTCAGTTCCCCCATAAGAGGTCAGATTTTTTTTATGATCCGTGAGTTGAGAGTAGGTTTATTTTTCTATCGATTTTTTTTCTTTTATATTTCAGTTTTCTCCTGACTGACTGATGGAATTTTGCCTAAATGTCGTAAAGATCAGCAACACGGCAACAAGCAAACGAAAAACATGTTAACCTTATGGTTTACCCGAGAGAATTTTCATGCATGAATATGAATATGCAAATCTTCTTAAGTACTGAACACCCATTGGGAAAATTACAACATATGAATACTCGACCTCAATTGAATACCTATTTAGCTCCATCCTAAATTTCTTTAGTATTCTCATTAATAATCTGTTGACGTTATTACAGATACTGCATTCATTTTAATAAAGAGGACACCGAGAAAAGAAAGAAGATTACCCGAAAGTCATTAGGCTAATGAGAGGACGGATGTTACGAAATATTACGAATTTGTTCTAGATATA
>NC_061831.1:12800091-12815091 GCF_019202785.1 Penaeus chinensis
TGCTTACTCCATCTCATGTCTTTTACTTGCGGTTCTGTCTTTATCCTTTCTGCTCTTTCTCTTCTCGGTCATTTATACATTCTCATCTCTCTCCATATCTTTCACAATATATATTTTACACACACTCTCATACTCATATATATATTTATGTATATATGTATGTATGTTTATGTGTGTGTATACATATGACACATATATCACTTTATCTCCCTGTTTCTCTTCTCTCTCTCTGATAGACACACTCATCCTCTGTCCCTTCCTCCCTTCTCTCCTTCCACTTCGTCCTTTATCAGGGACGCTTCTCCCCGCGCCTCTCCCCCATCATCTGCCCCAAATCCGTCGACTGCGCTATTCCTCGACTAATCCCCCCTCTCCCCTCTCCCCTTCTCCCCCTCTTTCCGCCGTGGGCGTGACAGGTGGTGGGCGCGTGTTGGGGCCACGGGCGGCTGGTGGACCCCCCCTCGCGGGCGTCTGCCTGGAGATTCGGCTATGATGTGCCCATCGACTACAATGACAACGAGGGCTTCTGCGGGGGCTTCGCGGTGAGTGATGAGGCCGTGTGTTGAACATGCTCGCTGACGAAGGTCTGCTGACGATGCCGGCTCTTGATTAATACGAATTCTCCGTGCATCGGCGACACGTTGATAAACATAACGCCTGTGACAACAATGCTAATTTCAGTTATTTAACAATAACTGGAACCAAGCAATAACATTAGCAATAGCAAAACCAAAGCAGAGCTAACATGATTCGCTCCCGCAGCACCAGTACCAGAACCAGGGCGGGCGCTGCGGCATCTGCGGCGACGCGTGGGACGAGAACCCGCGGCCGCACGAGGCCGGCGGGAAATACGCCACCGGGACGATCGTGCGCACGTACACGGAGGGCCAGACGATCACCGTGCGCGTCGACATAACCAGCAACCACCGCGGCCACTTCGAGTTCCGCATCTGCCCCAACAACAACCCCAGCGTCGAGGCGTCGCAGACGTGTCTCAACGCGTGAGTCTCATCTTGGCGTTTCGCTTTTGTTTTACAAGTCTTTATAGTTTAATTTACTATTCTGTTTGGATATTTTCATTTCGTTCTTACGGAGGATTATAAAACGTCTATGATCCTAATTGATCTTCTCTCTATAGTGTTACGTTGTCTTTGACATTAGATTTATGTTTTGTTCTTATAACGTCTTTTCAACAGGCAATGTATCGTGTTTCCATCTCATTTGATTATCTATGTATTAGTAATCAAAACACAATAGCAAAAAAATCAAGGAAATACAAAAACAAGTGAAATATACATTATGCAGGAGAGTTAATAAAATTGTGATAAGCTGAATTTTCTATTTAATCAATAGTAGTCAAGGTTTGCAGCAAGTCCATTAAATCCTAAGTGAAAACGCACATCTGCAAGTAATCTTAGCGGATTAGAATTCCCTCACTGACGGCTGAGACTCTACGGTCAGTCAACATTAAATTTCACCTTATTGACCTCACCTATTTGGTGTGGTGGGCTTTCTGTAAGCAGCTTGTTGTACTCATTCCTCTTAAGAAAGACAGAGCTAAGCACAGAAAAAGAAAGAGCGAGTGATATGCTCGAAGCCGCCGTGATATGCTGTAGAAGGTGCCAGCATTGACAAGAAATAGCCATTTGATGAAAATGTGGGTATTCCTGGCCGCGTCTTCGCCAAAAGGTGAAGATGGAGCTCAGCCTCAGCATTCTTCGTGATTATTAGGCTTACATCACAAAGTACACACGATCTGCGATGCACAGGAACACGGCTGCACGCACCTTACTGCGTTCCATGGGCTATAAGCCTGATGATGTAAACGAGTGCAGACTTCTTTCCGAGACAGTCTGATGGCGCGTACTCAAGGTCACCCTCAGCCTTGGTATGGAGATGTTCCAGAAGTTCCTGATAAAAGGCCTGTTATACTAGTTGCAGATAACACGTTCCTTTAATATTTAACACGTGCAGCATGTAATGTTCGGTCATTTCTTATCTCATCTTTCTAAATAATTATATAATCATATGTATCAAGTATATTAATTCAATATGTATTGAGAAAATACACAGTGTAATTGCCTCAAAATCTCACACTGATCTTACATGTCTTCATCTTTCCAAAACACACAAAGAACAGCAAAACTAAGTGAATTAAACTAAATAATTTATGTACTAGACACAGCATACCTAGCTGCGCAAAGAATATTCAACGTAACACACATTTGTAACCACCCCTCCCTCCTAAAAAAGGTAAAACACAAAAAAAGATAAAAAAAACATAATCAACATCATATCACGTTCAAATCCATGTGCTTACTCTGCCCCGCTGTCCCCAGGCACCCTCTGTTCAAGGCCGACGGATCAGGCTTCGAGCACAAGATCAGCACCAACAACGGAGAGCATGCGGTGCAGCTGCAGTTGCCCCCGGGCCTTACGTGCACCCAGTGTGTCATGCAGGTACGGCAGGGCGTCGCTGTCCTTCCTGGCTGTAAAAGAAAATAGTTGAAGATATCAAGCTGTGTTTCTCCAGCTAATCCTATACCTATTCAAATGTCTCGTGTTTATGGGCCATTTAATGCTAATGTGCAATTAAACCGAATTTGCTTTTCGACAGTGGCGCTACGTGGCAGGAAACAACTGGGGCTATTGCGAGGACGGCACCGGGGCGGTCGGATGCGGACCCCAAGAGGAGTTCCGCGCATGCGCTGACGTGGCGGTGGTTGCGCAGCCAACATGGTAACTTTTTAACAATTTATGGCCCCTGTACATTTGGATATGAAATCGACAGCACACTGATTTAACACTGATTCTTAAAAATATAAACATACACATGAACATGCAGTATATTCGTGCAAATGTGTGGATATATATGCATATATATATATATATATATATATATATATATGTGTGTGTGTGTGTGTGTGTGTGTGTGATATAAACATATATTTAAATATATAAATATATATACATATATTCATACTTTATGTATATATATACAAAAATACACACTTATATACATATATATTCGTAAAAAAAACATGTCCCCTGTACATTTGTATATGAAATCAACAGCACACTGATTTAACACTGATTCTTATATATGCAAACATACACATGAACATTCATATTCAGTTTATTCATGTATATATGTCGAGATATATGTATATATATGTATATACATATATATACATATGTTTATAGATATAAGTATATATACATATATTTATTTTTATGTATATATACACACAAACACACACACACATACACTGTATGTATATATATATGTACACATGCATTCAATATATGTATACATACACATATATGCCCACATAAATATACATATATATATATATATATATATATATATTAGTTTATTCATATATGTATCCACATACATAAATAAATATATACATATAAAATAAATATATATACATATATTTTTATAAATGTATATATAGTATGTATGTGTATATACATATATACATATATATAATATAAACATATATAATATCTATATCTATATAAACATACATACACACACGCGCGCGCACGCGCACATACATGGCGATATATATGTGTATATATATGTATATATATACAGTATATAAATATATATGTAAATATATACATACATATATATATGCATATGCACACACACATAAATATATATATATATATATATATATATATATATATATATATATACATATACATATACACACACATATGCGTGTGTGTGTTGTATACACACACATACAAACACACACACACATACGGGGTATGTGTATGTATATGTATATTATATATACATATGCATATAGATATATATACATATACATACACACACATATATATGTACATATAAACATATATATTCATACATAAATATAGATATAGATACACACACACACACAAACACACACACACACACACACACACACACACACATATATATATATATATAAATATATATATATATATAGAGAGAGAGAGAGACAGTACAAAACATATATGTACACTCATAATACACACAAACACATACACAGACATACATATATACATACATATACATAAACACATACACACATATAAATATGGATATATATTTGTTTTATATATATATATATATATATCAGTAGACATTCATTCATACATATACATATATATATATATATATATTTGTATATTCATATATTTGTATATGTATGTGTATGATTGTACGAGCGTGTGCGTGTCTGAATTTCTCTCTATATATCTGTATATGTATGTATCTTACACACATACACACTCACACAACACATATCTATATATAAATATATATTTTATACATATACACACATATATATTATACACATATATACAGTATATAGGCACACATGGATATATACACAATATATATATATATATATATATATATATATATATGTTGCGTATATTTATGTATAAATATATATGTATATATATCTAAATGTATATGTGTATATATGTATGTGTATATACACCTACCCACACGCACAGCAAACATAAGACCTGTAGAGCACATTCTTGGCCCATGCTCACGAGCGCCGTGCTTCCCCAGGTCCAGCGCCGGCTTCACGAATGCGGCGAACGCGACCAGCCAGGCCAGCGAGTCGGTGACGAGCAGCTACAGCTGGTACTCCACGCCCGACCCGATCACGCTGAGCCCGACTGAGAAGCCGCCCCCGCCGCCCACAACGACCCGGCGCCCAACGTCCATCAGAAGGACCACCAGACCACCAACAAGAAGGACCACGAGCCCGAGGCCCACCACGACGTCCGCTCAGCTCAAGTCCACGCCCGCGCCTACTGCTTGCAGAGCCGTCGGCCCCTGGAAGGACATACCTGGAATGAACGAATGGTGCATCACTAACTGCATGCACACGCCGTCCTTCTGCCCCGCCTCCCACTGCTCGTGCGACTAACGTCCCTTTCGACAGCGGGTCGCTATGGCGGCGAGGCGGGAAACCCTTCACTAGTCAGGGACGAGGGGAAGGCTCTCGCTCGCCACTCCGGTGACTCTCGTAGCCACAGTGAGGCTAATCGTGCTGAAAACATGTCTGGAACAGCGACTCCATTTGCCATCTCACCTCAAGAATGTAATCGTGTTTTTGAGCTAAAGAGTTGGTATGTGGAAACGCTAGGAACTGTGTGCCATGGTTAATAATCTTCTAAATGCCAATGATGCATTTCTTGATTACTGTATTGCCCGTTTTAAGCACTTTGATTGTTTTGCTTTAAGTGTGATTGCAGGGACTCATTTCCTTTATTTTTATCTGTGGGGATCTGCATATATGCTTAAGTGTGTTAATTTATATAGGTTAGTGTGATTATTTATTTTTGGGTTAGTGCAATTCGTGTGCAGCATAGTCAAAAAGGTTTATTAACTCGCTGTGAGATGTGACGTGTCTTTGATCTTGCGTGCTTCCTGAAAGTGTAAGAAATAATCTAATATGATCTAAATGGTGAATGATCCTGCATATCTCAAAACCCTATAGTTGTGATGTATGATCGTTTGATATAAAATCATGTAGAAATAAATGATTACATAAATTATGCTTACATATCTGATTCTGAAAACATGTACCGATTGCATCAGTTACAATTATTGGTAAGATAATTTCTCTTTAACTTCTATAAAATCACTAAGGGAACACGCACACGAACAAAGCGTAACGTGAACCTTGGGAAACCTATTTATACCATAGCGTAAAGGCTGTATTTACTCTTGGATAAGCGAGTCTTAATGATCCAACAAGCGCTATTGGCCTTTTAAAATATAAGGAAACAAGTGAATGGTTTGTTTTTTAAGAGAAGAATCTTGGATACCTTTCTCCTCAATAGCTTCGACACAAACGAATCTATTTATCATCACGTTATATAAATTTATAATTTGATTATGTGAAAGTGTGTCTGAGTAAATATAAACAAACAAACAAACGTGGTCTGACAGCGGTGATGCAGCACAAATTTATGCTTGTTAACATTAAAGAAAGAAATAAGTAACTCAGAAGGACAATTACTGCTTTTTCGAATGCAATTTCCAAACACCTTGCAAAACAGATTATCGAAAGTCCAACTGCAAAACTCTAATCTAATTATTCATATACAGACTACAAAACTCTTGTGGTGATTCGGTTTTGATCATCCGATAGTAAGAGCCAGTCTGTAAAGGACGTGACCTGTTGACAAGCTTCGGTAGCAAGTGTTGAATTTGGGTTCAAATATTTATTTTATGTATACTACCCTCTATTTATACCGAGTGAATTTTAACTGTTATCTACACTGTTTTTTTAACAAACTAAAATATGCAAACACCTCTTTTATTATCCTTCCGCTTTGCTTTGTGGTTGAAAATAGAAGTGAATCAATAATACACAGATATACGTTTGCTTCTATGTGATAAAAAACAGTTTTTCATCAGTCCATTAGTTTAGCTTGTGTCTTCTAGAGAGGAGAGGAGAGAAGGGAAGAGAAAGAGAGGAGAGAGGGGAGAGGAGACAGAGAGATGGGGGAAAGAGAGAGAGAGAGTGAGGTAGAGAGAGAGAGAGAGAGTAAGGGGTAGAGAGCGAGAGAGAGGTGAGTAGAGGATAGGTGGGTAGAGTAGAGTAGAGGAGAGGTGAGAGAGGATAGGGAGAGAGACAGAAGAAATGAGAGAGAGAGGAGAGAAGAGATAGATAGATTTATAGATAGAAAAAAAGAGAGAAAGCGATATATATATATATATATATATATATATATATATATATATATATAAAGAGAGCGAGAGATAGAGAGAGAAAGAGAGAGAGCTATATATATATATATATGTATATATATATATATATGTGTGTGTGTGTGTGTGTGTGTGTGTGTGTGTGTGTGTGTGTGTGTCTCTATGTGTGTGTGTGTGTTTGTATATATAATATATAAATATATATATATATTTATATATATATATAAAGAAAGCGAAATATATTGATAAAGGGTGAGGGAGAGGAAGAGGAAGAGGGAGAGGGAGAGAAAGAGAAGAGAGAAAGTGAGATATATACATAGAGAGAAAGAGCGAGAGAGATAAATAAAGAGAGGGAGAGAGAGAGAGAGAGAGAGAGAGAGAGAGAGAGAGAGAGATTCATATATATAGAGAGAGAGAAGAGGAGAGATAGAGAGAGAGAAAGAGAAAGAAAGAGAGAGAGAGAGAGAGAGAGAGAGAGAGAGAGAAGAGAGAGAGTTTAAGTTTTTTTTTATTTTTAAGTTTAGTTTGATCCCATTTATTACAACGGATATTCTTGGTGACATACTGTCTGTTTCATTTTGCTTCTAAACTATCACCTGCCGCCAGTGGATGGTAACCCCTACCATCAACTGGCGGCGAGGGATTTGAACGCAGGTCAGCAAGATTGCTAGACGAGAACGCTACCGCTGCGCCACACAGATAGAAGAGAGGAGAGATAGATAGATAGAGAGAGACAGAGAGAAGAGAGAGAGAGAGAGAGAAAGAAGGGGTGAGGGAGAGAGAAAGAGAGAGAGAGAGCAGAGAGCGATATTCATATAGATATATATTTATATATAGAGAGAGAGAGGAGAGATAGATTGATAGAGAGAGAAGGGAGAGAGAGCGATATATATATATATATATATATATATATATATATATATAAGAAAGAGGAGAGGAGAGCTAGACAGATATATAGACAGAGAGAGAAATATGGATATAGATAAAGAGAGTTTTTATTTAATAAGCATTTATTACAGAACAATGTACATGCCCTGCGAAAAGCCAGGGTAAGACGCTTTAGCATCTATTCAAACTGATTGTTTTTATTTTTGTACAGGGCTGTCAGCAAAACATATATTATACATGCCTGTCATTGTGGTTACATTATTCACATATCATCTAGTTGGTAAAAAAAAACTTTTATATCACTAACCATATCAAAGACAAGACCAGTGTCTGTAGTAAAATAAATGTAATCAATAAGTGCTGATCTCTGGACAGAGCTGATTGATCGATAGGATAAAGTTTTCGAGCAACAAAGTAAGTAATGTGTAAGATTATGCGACTAGGGAGCCTTGCACATTTTGCAGTGATGATATGAGATTGGCTTTGCCTCCAAAACTGTATCCTGTACATAATGTATAGTGTACTGATATCTTATGCGTAGCCTGGTTAGTGTAACCTGCTCTCTCCGAGACAGTCCATTATAGACCTTTTATGGTTTGTCTCTATCAGATGTCCCTGCAGTAACTTCATAATGCCAGATAGTACAATGTCCATTTTTCTTCAATTTTTCGGTGGTCCATACCTAGCCCTCATAATCTCGAAGACAGCTGAGAACGTTTTTTTTTTTTTTTTTTTTTTTTTTCAATTGTTTGAGAGATAACAGTACTGCATAGTATGGTTCTTCACGGGAGAGTGCTAGTTTAGCTAACTGATCCACCTTGTCACAGGATGATATTCCTATATGAGAGGGTATCCCGTACAGTGACACTTGTACACCATAAAAATTTGGTGTAGGATATTCCTAGTTACCATGTTTCCTGGACTAAATGCAGTAAGTCTGTAGAGTGCACCTTGGCTGTCAGAGAAGACAGCTAGGTGTCGCTTCTGTTCACTACCTATTTTGATGGCATGCTATATGGTTACTGACTCGGCATCAGTTGTACTTGCCCAGTTGGAAATTCGTACACTTTCTTTAAGAGAAATGTCAGGAATTAGCACTCTAATCCAGGCTGCTCCGTGAGGATCAGTAGAGGCATCACAGTAAATCGCAAGTAGGGGGATATGATGAGGGGGAGGAACAATATCATCTCTATATTTCAGGTAATGACCTTTCAATTCTGTTACTGAAGTCATGGATTTAGGCCCTGTTAATTTGTTAATATGAACATACATGTGGTCTATGCCATGATGCAGTTAGTGTTGCTTCTGGGGTTTCAATAGCATCAATGTTCCATACAATGAAGCTGAGAATAGTTTGAGCAGTTTTGGCCCTCCATTCTAGCTTTGACTGTATCAGGTTGGAGTATCGAGGGCGCCGGGCATGCTGAACTGTAATTAATCTCATGGGACAAAGCAATGGAAATTTGTGGTCTGGATTGAAGCTGGAGAATGCTGATGCCGAATATGGTGTTGACCTGGGTGATGCGACTGTAAATTGAAGAAGGGGCCAAGTTCTTTCTCATGACAAGAACTTTAGCAGTCATAGGGTAACCAAGAACGATTCTCATGGCCTTGTTTTGTAAGTCTTCAAGAGGTTTGAGACCATTCTGTGACAACATATTGGGTTCGCATAGTCTATCATAAATCTAACAAGGGATATGTACATCAACTTTAGAACTCCTAGGGAGGCACCTACGTATCTGTTAGTTATGTATTGTAAGGGTCTTAAACGTTTCAAGCAACGTTCCTTGATGTTTTTAACAATTTTTCGTGTGAAGCGAGAATTGCGGGACATGAGATGGGGGGCAATCCCCATGACACCTAGATACTTATAGATGTCAGTTTTTGCAAAAACCTGTCCACCTAACATTGGAATGTATGGGAGTTTATGAGATTTGAAGATGTGCATCGTCTTGATTGGGTTGATCATGAGTCTAAGGGAAGCACACTTTTGTTGAATATCTGGAGAACACATTTCCTCTTACCAAAGACCTGAATGAGAATGTCATCACCATAGGATGTGATGCTGCATAGGTCTCCTAACTCACTGTTAAGCTTACAAAGAGAGAGCATAAATATGTTAAATAATGAAGGGGGACAAAACTCCACCTTGTGGAGTGCCTAACTCTAGTTCATACCTTTGCTCTCTTCAAAGATCCTTTTATCCATAGCAGAAGCTTGCTCTTAACTCCTAGAAGAGTTAATACATGGAGGATTGTCGATTGTCATGGAGGCTTTTTCGAATGCTCCTTTGAAATCTATGAAGTAAGAAGACATTGTGTATTACTTCCCTTTTGGTACTGGGCTTAACACATTTGCGTTCCTTTTCCTTTTTGGAACCAGAGACTGACGGATGAATTTGATCTTTGATCTGGTGGAGCAGACGAGAATTCTTTCACAGGTTTTAGAGAGACAGTGTGTTTCAGTTAAGTTTAAGAGATTAAGAAGAGGATTTCTCCCCTTTACCTGTAGCCTTGTAAAGAGACGGATGTCATAAGTGATTCCTTCAGCTCAAGGTGCAGTGGATTTGCTAGTCTTAACGGCTGCAAGAAGTTCATGACTTGTAAGTGGTACATCAGCCTCATTTTTATGTTTTAACTTTATAGAGCACCTACATTTGGATAATGGAAGATTTTCAAGAGAGGAATTTTCGCAACATTTACTGAGGAGTGACAAAGATACCCATTGTGGATGAGGGTGGAGAGTCACATTGTATGCATTGCCTTTAATCTAAGTGATCTCCCTCCACTCATTACTCATGGGAGTCGTGGAGTCAATCGAGTCTACCCAGGCATACAATCTCTCTTCCCGCTTTTGATTTACCTCATTAAGCTTTTTACTAAAGAATACAAGGTCCCTAGCTAGGTAGGGGTTTCTTCCCAAGTGCTTTAGCTGATCTACTGTAGACCTTAGTTTTTTAAGTAGTTTTACTTCAGGATCTTTGTTCAGGTGATGTGCTCGTTTGCCTCTGTAGGATGAAGACCTGTGTTTGACAGGGTTTCTGGGGTGGAATTGGTTAATGATGTTACCAACTTGTTGACAGTGTTTCATCAAAATTATTAAGTCTGGTAGGAGTAAAGTTTTCATACCAGCAGCAAATATCTTTAATAAACTCATCATAATGTTTACAGAAAGATATCTTGCAAAATGGGATGTTATACCTAATGCCCAATGGTCACTGACTAAGAATGGGATGACTTTCGCAGTGCTTGAGAGTGTGTGCTGATTATATAGAGCTATATAATTTAATTTGCTACCTAGGTAATGAGTCTTTTCTAGGGGGCATAATAAATGTATATTGTCACTAGTGTTTTGGAGATAATAAACCTTACCGTTTTTGCCTATGGTGCTTTCCTCAGAGCGCAGGAGAGGATGACGAGCATTAAAATCCCCATACAATAAAACAGTAATACTATGTATCATACTGTCAAGAGGCTTTGGTACCACTTGGCTATCATGAAGGTTATATATATTAAAGATGGTGATAGTTTTACCATCAAGAAATATTTTAACACCAAGATATTTGGCACATGTTCAGAGTGAAGATAGTGTGAGAGGATCGCCTTGCCTTTCTGTAAACTGCTGATGTTCCATGTAATACTTTTTATCATTTATCACTTGGCCTTCATGAACTCATCTGCTCCATCTGCTCCATCTGCTTGAGCAGCATTTGTAGCAGATCATTCATTTCACTGTTGGGCTATTGCTTGCCCTGCTACAGTGAGGGCTGGGCTGGAGCTGGATTTGGTGCTGGAGCTTTTGCTGCAGATGGTGCTGGGGTTGGTGATGCAGCTGGTGTTTTGGGATTTTTGCTGGAGTTGATTGGGCTTAAACTCCTGTCGGTGCTGGTGCCGTGGCCGGGGCCATTGCTTTCCTTGCAGGGGCCTCTGCAGGTGTGGGAATTCCCGTATATCATTAAGGCGAGGGGCTGGGAGGGACTTCGTGTTGGGAGGGGGAGCTTGCTTTTTTTGGCTGCTTACCTTCCTATCCTTTGGATAGTAAATACACAATGGAGAATCTGCATTGTGCTCCTGCCGACAGTTTACGCATTTCCGAGGGATAGTTTTTCCTTTAGAAATCTTTTTTGCGCATTCGGCATCTCGGTGATTCTCGCTGACAAGCACGTGCTCCTTGTCCCCACTTCGAACAATTTGAGCAAATCTGGGTTGGTGATTTGAGGACGGCATACCTAAAAAGTGCCTTCAACCATTTTAATACTTTTGGGGATTACCTCTCCGTCGCACGTTGTGATGGTTCTTTGGCTCATCAGTCCTTTTGCTTTCACTCGCCTGACGTGCATGACGCGTTCATTGTACGTCATTTCATGTTTCAATTTGCTTTGGGACATCGAACACAATGACATTGGTGCATTTCCCTTTTCCAAACACCTAGGCTTTTTGCAGCACTTCCCCACCTGCACCGGTTGTTGTTAGATAGTCCAGAAGTTGTTGGTTCTTGCATTTCACGTACACATTATTTCTCCCAAATTTTATTTCTATTGATCCCTTCATCTTGTTGAAAGGGTCCATTTTTAAGGCCTGGGATACCCAGCGATATCTATCCCCACTAATTCTAAGTTTTGAGTCCGGCCTGAAGTGCGCGCACAAGTGTCTTGGGGGCGTCTTCTCCATAGAGGTCTTTTGGCCTCTTTGCTTGTTCTTTCGTGGGGGTCGCCACCTGGCTTCCATTTCCATGTGCTGGTCTGTGGCATTGTGCCTTTTGTGGGCGGGGTCATTCCCTGAACACACAGGGCCCGACCTGGCTTGCCTGTGTAAATAGAGCGAGAGTGGAGAGTAGGGTAGAGGTGATAGAGAGAGGAGAGATTGATAGACAGAGTGAGAGAGGAGGAAGAGAAATACATAGATGGATAGAGAGAGAGACAGAGGACTTTCTAGAGAGAAAGAGAGGAAAATAGATAGATAGACAGATAGAGACAAAGGATGGATAAAGAAAGAGAAAGAGAGAAAAATAGATATAGACAGAGAGATAAAGAGCGAAAGAGAGAGGAGGGATAGATATTTATATCGTCATATAGTGAAAAAGGGAAAAATTGATAATGACAGACAAATAGAGAAAGAGAGAGAGAAGCATATGTATATATATATATATATATATATATATATATAATGCATATATATATGTGTGTATATATATATATATATATATGCATATATGTTATATATTTATAATACGTTTCTGTTTTTTATGCTGTTTTTTGCTTTGTATTCTGTGAATTATTTTCTTGCCGTATCTCTATATACCTATTTCGGATGTACTGAATTATGAGTATATATGAACATATTCATGAAAGATGGAATGATGCAATGCCAAATTGATATAGTGCCCACGGGGAGTGTGTGTAAAACCTCGCTACCATTGCTCATGTATGAGTAGATTGGTAAGTCTATGGAGCTAGTTAGATCCTAGTTGCACACTCATTTAGTGGGTCGTGTGGCATGGTTGGTTTAGTTCGGAGTAACCTAGGTTCGAGGCCTGGCCAGGGAGGATTGTTATAGAACATATTCATTTAAGGACGGTAAAAAGTACAAACAGTATGGTGAAAGGATGCACAATTTCCGAATTCAAACATGAGCTTCGAACTGATACATTGATGCCCGAAGTACAAACAAGTACATAGATAAAAAATCAACATATTGGTATTTCTAAATATATATACTTTTTATAATACCATATTCAACAGTTTTCAACACTGCTTCAAATATATTCAAATTATGTAAGTAGGAGGAGTCTGGTTAAAGTCCTTACATGGAACTCATCTATACAGCCTTGATTAATTTCATACCAAATCAAAGCATTTTCTTATACTCTTTTGATCTCTTAAATGGATTTATCTGACATACTAATAGGTGTATATATTTTTTTCTATTGGTGTCATCATTGAAGCCATGCTGACATCATGTACTAAACTAGGTATATACTCGGGCGGCTGCGCATGATCCATCCCCCGGGAGCAATTGGTTAGATAATCATTGTTGGTGGTTCTCATCCCAACATCATATCTACGATAGACTCACTCACTACCGTGTCTAGGTTTGATTTACACAACTTTAACAAATCTTTGCGGGCGATGTGTGTGTGTATAAATCCACACACACTCACATGCGCGGAATGTCCGTGCGGATTTGCAGGGATTTGCTTAATAGATAGAGATAGAGAGAGAGAGGGGAGAGATAGATAGAGAAAGAGAGGAGAGATAGAGAAAGAGAGAGAGGGGGGGGGGAGAGGAGAAGAGATAGATAGATAGATATATAGATAGAGGGAGGGAGAGATGAGAGATAGATAGAGTGAAAGAGAGAGAAGAGAGAGAAGCAGATAAATAGAGAAAAAGAGAGAGTGAGAAACAGGGAGGGCCATAATTACGCGCTCAGGAACGGCCTTTGGGTCGTAAATCGTAAATCATCAGACATCAAATACATTATGGAAACCGCCATCATTGCTGCTTTTCTCACAGGAATTTTACATGGAAATAAAAATTATGACACTGGACGATGCCCACGTGGCACTCTCTGACGTAGAACTCAACCAAGATAAAACGGCACTGACTGTCACTTCAGAGCCAGTTGGTGCAACGCCAAGACCTTTCTGACACCATTCCGTTGCTCTCGCGGTCCAGGCATTGGTAAGTGCTCCACAGACGGTTGTTTGCTTTACACACACACACATACATACATATATATATATATATATATATATATATATATATACATATATATGCATATTTATACATATATATATATATATATATATATATATATATGTGTGTGTGTGTATGTATATATATTTATACATATATATGAATATATATATATGAATATATAAATATAGAATTCATGTCGATCAAATCAAAAATAGAATAGAGGGAAGAACAAGAAAGCACGCGAATATGACGAAGACCTTTTCGCTACATTGGTTCCTCAGGTTGTGCCCTGAAGAAGCAGTATAGCAAAAGGCCTTCGGCATATACGTGTGTTTGCATATATATGAATATATATGTGTGTATATTAGGGTGTTTCAATAATTGTCGATTTTCTAAAAGTTGGTCGAATCCCGGGGGCAAGTTAAGAAATAGGCGCCTATGAATTTTCTGAGTTTGGAAATGTATTTTTTATTAAAATCAAAGAATATCTCGCATTCTCTGTTTTCAATAGAAAGTTTTGATAAAATTATGATTTAGACACCGCTTCGAGCGCCAAATAACACCTCGTTTTCGGTTGTCGGTATAACTATTTTATTTTTAAAATACCTCAATATTATACTTTTCTTTAATATTTTTGCATCAAAATTATTTCTATTATAAATTAATATTATATAAAGTT
>NC_061831.1:12820091-12822591 GCF_019202785.1 Penaeus chinensis
CTTCCACTTCGTCCTTTATCAGGGACGCTTCTCCCCGCGCCTCTCCCCCATCATCTGCCCCAAATCCGTCGACTGCGCTATTCCTCGACTAATCCCCCCTCTCCCCTCTCCCCTTCTCCCCCTCTTTCCGCCGTGGGCGTGACAGGTGGTGGGCGCGTGTTGGGGCCACGGGCGGCTGGTGGACCCCCCCTCGCGGGCGTCTGCCTGGAGATTCGGCTATGATGTGCCCATCGACTACAATGACAACGAGGGCTTCTGCGGGGGCTTCGCGGTGAGTGATGAGGCCGTGTGTTGAACATGCTCGCTGACGAAGGTCTGCTGACGGTGCCGGCTCTTGATTAATACGAATACTAATTTATGCACCAGAGGCACATTGATAAACATAACGCCAGTGACAATGCTAATTTCAGTTATTAAATATCAACTGAAACCAAACAATAACATTCGTAATAGCAAAACCAAAGCAGAGCTTACATGATTCGCTCCCGCAGCACCAGTACGAGAACCAGAGCGGGCGCTGCGGCATCTGCGGCGACGCGTGGGACGAGAACCCGCGGCCGCACGAGGCCGGCGGGAAGTACGCCACCGGGACGATCGTGCGCACGTACGCGGAGGGCAAGCCGATCACCGTTCGCGTCGAAATCACCAGCAACCACCGCGGCCACTTCGAGTTCCGCATCTGCCCCAACAACAACCCCAGCGTCGAGGCGTCGCAGACCTGGCCTCCGGGCTAGTACTGTGGTAACGTGTCGGCCTCTCATCCGAGGGGTCGGCGGTTCGCGCCCCGCCCAGGCGCGAGAAGTTGCAATTGTCGCCTGGAGGTTACTGCTGTGACTGGGCACCACGGCGGGTAAGGACTAAGACGAGTCAGCACCAGCTGACACACGTTAGCGAGTCGGCATTAGTCGACACAGGCCGGGCTCCCCTCATAGGCATAGCCCGGGCGAAGCTCAGCTTCGCATATCGGACTTATCCTTATCGCAGACCTGCCTCAACGCGTGAGTCTCATCTTGGCGTTTCGCTTTTGTTTTACATGTCTTTATAGTTTAATTTACTAATCTATTTGGATAATGTTTTCATTTCGTTCTTACAGAGGATTATAAAACGTCTTTGATCCTAATTGATCTTCTCTAGGGTGTTACGTTGTTTGTGACATTAGATTTAAGTATTGTTCTTATAACGTCTTTTCAACAGGCAATGTATCGTGTTTCCATCCCATACGATTATCTATGTATCACCAGTTAAAGTACAACTTAAAAAAAAATCAAGGAAATATAAAAACATGTGAAATATACATTATGCAGTATAGTTAATAGAATTGTGATGAGCTGAATTTTCAGTTTAATCAGTAGTAGTCAAGGTTTGCAGCGAGTCCATTAAATTCTAAGTGAAAACGCACATCTGCAAGTAATCTTAGCAGACTGAATTTCCCTCGCTGACGGCTGAGACTCTACGGTCAGTCAACATTAAATTTCACGTTTTGACCTCAGCGATTTCCTGTATTTTCTGTAAGCAGTTTGTTGTGTTCATTCCCCTAAGAAAAACAGGGCTAAGGACAGAAACAGCAAAAGCTAGTGCTTTGCTCCTAGCCGCCGTGATATGCTGTAGAAGGTACTTGCCAGAAAAGGCCATTTGATGGAAATGTGGCTATTCCTGGCCGCGCCTTGGCCCATGTTCTTCAAAAGATGATGATGAAGCTCAGCCTCAGCATTTTCCGTGATTGTTGGATTACATCACCAACTACACGATCTGCGATGCACAGGAACACGGCTGTACGCATCTATGTTCCATGGGCGATAAACCTCATGATGTAAACGCAGCCTTGGTATGGAGATGTTCCAGAAGTTCCTAATAAAGGGCCTGTTATACTAGTTGCAGATAACACGTTCCTTTATCATTTAACGTGAACTCCTTTACCTCACCACTACACACGTGCAGTATGGAATGTTGCGTCATTTCTTATCTCATCTCTCAGAATAATTGTAATATTATATGTTTTCTACATTTTATCCAAGACCTCAAATCTGTCAGTATTAAGTATATTCATTCAGTAACATGTATTGAGACTATACACAGTGTAATTGCCTCAAAATCTCACACTGATCTTACATGTCTTCATCTTCCCAAAACGCACAAAGAACAGCAAAACTAAGTGAATTGAACTAAATAATTTATGTACTAGACACATCATACGTAGCTACGCAAAGAATATTCAAAGTAACACACATCTGTAACCTCCCCTCCCCCACAAAAAAGGTAAAACATAAAAAGATAAAACAACCATAATCAACACCAAATCACGTTCAAATTTATGTGCTTACTCTGCCCCGCTGTCCCCAGGCACCCTCTGTTCAAGGCCGACGGATCTGGCTTCGAGCATCAGATCAGCACCAACAACGGAGAGCATGCGGTGCAGCTGCAGTTGCCCCCGGGCCTTACGTGCACCCAGTGTGTCATGCAGGTACGGCAGGGCGTCGCCGTCCTATCCGGCTATAAAGAT
>NC_061831.1:12825091-12832591 GCF_019202785.1 Penaeus chinensis
ACGACCACTCAACAACCTTCCACGCCCGCGCCTACCGGTTGCAGACCCGTGGCCCCCTGGAGCTCCGTGCCCGGAATGGTTAAATGGTGCAACGATACCTGCCAGGGCACGTCAAACAACTGCCCTCCCACCTACTGCACGTGCGACTAACGACCCTTTCCACGGCAGGTCGCTATAGTTGCGAGGCGGGAAACCCTTCACTAGTCAGGGACGAGGAGAAAGTGCTGATCTAGCTAGGGAAGGGCCATTGTGAAGGTTCTCGCTCGCCACTCCGGTGACTCTTGAAGCTAATCGTGTTGAAAACATGTCTGGAACAGCGACTCCATCTACCATCACACTTCAAGGAAATAATCGAGCTTTTGAGCTAAAGAGCTGGCATTTAAAAACCCGATAGGAACTGTGCCATAGTTATCAATCTTCTAAATGCCGATGATTGCATTTCTTTAATACTATATTGCACGTCTTAAGCACTTTGATTGTTTTACTTTAAGTGTGATTGCAGGGGGCTCATTTCCTCTATTGTTATTTGTGGGGATCTGCAAATATGCTTGAGTGTGTTTATTTATATAATGATTATTTTGGGCTTGGTGCAATTCGCGAGCAGCATAGTTTAAAAAGTTGATTAACTCACTGTGAGATGTGACGTGTCTTTGATCTTGCGTGCTTCCCTAAAGAATGTGAACTAATCCATTGTGATCTAACGGATGAATTATCCTGCATATATCAAAACCTATAGTTTTCATATATGGTCGTATAAAATAAAATCATGGAAAAATAAGTTATTGCAGAAATTATGCATGTTCAATTTACTCAGGACTTATATATATAATTCTGAAAAACATGTACCGATTGCATCAGTTGAAATTATTGGTAAGATCATTTTTCCTTAACTTTTATGAAATCACTAAGGAAACACGCAGTTAAAGTCTTGGATAAACGAGTCTTAATTATCACACAAGTGCTATTGGCATTTGGAAGTATAAGAGACAAGTGAATGGTTTGCTTTTCAATCTAGACGGTGGCGCTCCACACTTTCACACAGAGGTGTGAAACGTACCATCCGGTTTTGCTCTGTATTGTTTACTTGCTCTGAATTGCTCTTCAATATTGGCATTTCAAAGTATAAGGAAATATTGAATCCTTTTGGCTTTTAAAGGGATTGAAAACTATTAACAAGATAAACGGCTTGGGTGCCTTTCTCCTCAATAATTTCTTTACAAACGAATCTATTCATTACCATGCTATGTAAATGTTTCCTTTAGTATGCAAGTGCCAGACTAAAAAAAAAATGTATATATATATATATATATATATACACTGGCTGCGGTGATGCAACACAAACCTATGCTTGTTGACATGAAAGAAAGAAAAAAAGTAACTCAGAAAGGCAACTGCTGCTTTTTCGAATGCAATTTTCAAACGTCTTACAAAACAGATTATCGAAATTCCAACTGCAAAACTATTATTTACGGCAAAGTTAGTCATTCGTATTCAGACTACAAAATCTTATTGTAGCTATTTGGCTTTGATCATCCGAAAGTAAGAGCAAGTTTGCAAAGGACGCGACGCAAATGTTGAATTTGGGTTTAAATATTTATCCTATGTATACCACCCTTCATTTATATCGAGTGAATTTTAACTGTTATTTGCACTGTTTTTTGAGCAAAGTAAAATATTCAATCACCTCTTTTATTATCCTTCTGCTTTGCTTTGTGGTTGAAATGAAATAGAAGTAAATCAATAATACACAGTTATACGTGTGTGCTTCTATGTAATAAATAGACAGTATACCATGGCAGTACAAGAAAATGGACGTTGATATCCAGCGTTTCGAACTGCGGAAATTCTATGTTGGTTTACGGTTAGAATGAAACACTTTTTCATCAGTCCATTAGTTTAGCTTTTGTCTTCTCATGATGACTTAAGTCTCATTGATAGTTCACTTTTTCTAGAACTCGCCTCAATCAAAGTTTACAAGAACGGACATCTCAATGTAATTCCTCGTCTGATCGAGAAAAAGCGGGAAATCTTTATACCAGTCCTTCGTATATTTTTGCTATGGTGTTCTTCAGCTTGCTTATTCCCGACCAAAATAGTAGACGCGGAACGGAGTGAGCATATAATTCGTATTTTTGTCGACGCGTTCGTCAAAATTCAACAGCGAAAAAAGTGAAACATTCCGAGCCCATAGAGTTATCCAGAAAGTGCATTTTAGTGATCATGCAATTTGACCTTTAAGTTGTGGATATTATGTCAGAGATATTCATTAATTTAATGCTACACAGCCTAATTTATAAAGTAAAATATAACTTGTATATTAAGGTGTGGAAGCTACATATATTTATTCGTAATATGAGTACAAGAATAAGAATTATGATGATGGTAATAAAGATAATAATTATAATAATGATAATGATAATATTGATACTTATAATAATGATAATAATGATAATAATTTATTACTTTTATCATTATATTATTACATTGAAGTCTCTATATTCTGGAAGTATAACTAAGCATCTTTGACACGGCTTCGTCTTCCCGTTTCAGTGGATAAAAAAAAAAAAAATCCTGTGGCACGTACAAGTTTTAAGTGTTAAAATGCGTGATAGTTCTCTGGAGAGAATCTAGGCCCTTTTTACGAAGATGCAATCAATATGGGGCCTGTTCCGAAGTGCATAGATATCCTAACTGCCTGAAGCATGTTTAACTATCCCAAGCTCCGACAAGACCGTTAATTTATATAGGATGTTCTCATTTATCCGTGAGGCCGTCGAAGCCAGTTATTCTCAGGTGTTTTTCAATTTAATACGAAGATAACAGTGAACTGCAGTCTGTGGTTTATTCATCAAGATGCCAATTTGGAAAGCATTAACATAGTGCTAAAACAACAGATTATTTAAGTTGTATTAATATTAAAAGACTAATTTCTCTATTTTTTCAGACTTACTACCTAGCATTAAAGTAACTGAATGCAAAGCAAATATTAGTAACCTAATATACAAGACCGTTTATACCACAGAGCTCAAACAGAAATCATCCCCATATGCATTCTGCACTTATATTGACAAAATTCAAAATATGTCATCAACTTGAAAGAAATTGAGCAATTCAGATTACAAATACCAAAGCCATCCGGCATACTATATTGAAATTATTAACTTTTCTTTTAATATTACACATTCATATTATGTATAGACTACAGTAACATTCACAAATATATTTCCAAATATATTATCAACTGCAAAGTAACTGAACCTTTTACTTGCCTACAAAAGCTACACCTGGTATGGTTTTGAAGGGCAATGTAGGAATTCAACACATCGACTAGCCTTTATCATATAATATAGTTTGACCAATATCCGAAGGCACCAAAGTCCCGAGCTACTCCTCTCTGACTTGACTCCTCCTGATTCATGAAAATATCCACAAAATACATAAGATTTGAACCACCTAAATAGGAATTCATGTACAAGTAGTGCACTGTTATATATATATGAATACCTTATAATTATCCACGTAGAAAAATGTTATCAGAGAAAATCAGACTTGAAATACTAGTAATAATAATAATAATGATAATGATAATAATAATGATAAGAATAATATTAAATAGTCTACTCTAAAACGAGTCACAATAGCTAAACAGAAAACGAGAGGAGCTATATGATTACAAAACCATATAATTGGATGAAGAATACATTATCTTGAATGGTTCCTTATAGGGTAATTAACTATGTGATATTACATGTACCCCCTCTTGGCAATTACAGTGATACTATTCATAATGATAATAGCATTAATTATAAAACTGCAACTCCTATAGCACACCATGCAGTGGTCAGGTAATTAAACTGCTTTCCTATAATGTCTACACAAAAAGCTGACGTGTCTTTTGAATCTCTGTTTTCTATGATATCCTGGACCACTAAAAGGCTGCTACGAAGTCCTATATAAATTAATAGACCTTGGGTACTGCTGTCTCTATAGAACTTATTGTAGCCCTAACCAGGACAACTTGGGCGCTGGGCTGTGACCATGACATAGTATGCATTATAATATTTGAACATCCCCTTAGCCCAGGCTCTCATTGGTGGCTTCCGAACCTTTAAAGCCTTTGACATATTTTTATATTCTTTGAACCAACTGCCAGCTGCTTGTAACAATTGAAAAGTTGTATCAGCCTCAAATCTACCTTTTCCGCATATTCACTGTTATATTCCAACATATTTTTACATTTTACATTTCCTGCTTTGTGTCCTCGAACCCCTAAAACCATAAGCTATCTGATGAACCAGTATAAATCATTAAAACAACAAAAAATTTCATGCCACGAATTATGTCCTATGCTGGACTGATATTTCCGTAAGTTATGTATCACAAGTTATGTATCTGCCCTGTCAACCTATTGAAGAATGAATAGATAAAATACAACATCGAAATCAAGATACATTTCCAATTATTTTCGCACACAGTCTACGTGTGTGAATTACATGTAATACATATATGTACGGGGTTTCTTTTAATTGGTCTAAATAATTCTCTGATGTCTTATCAGTTTAATTTGGAGGTAGACGGATAACAATTTTTATATATTCAGTTTATTCCAGATATATATTACAAAACCCATAACCATACATAAATAAGAAAATATTGGTTTGGTTAACAACAATCACATGGAAGACAAGCACTTGAAATACTGCTTGATAAAGAAGGGGCGTAACGCATAAGCACTGCAGTTCTTGGTTTTAGGTCCCCAGGTATCACATGCACAACAAAAAGGCTGAAAAGTATATGAAAATTAATACCACTATCACAATCAGCAGTGTAAAAAGAAATACAAAAAAGAAATAGCAAATACAGTAACTCACTTGTAGGTGCAAGGTACTGCTAACGTAAGCAGGGTCAGTGGCAAAATGACCGACCACCTACTTTACAGGTGACAGGTAAGGGTATACCACCTCACGTGCGCTTTACATTTGAGGGAGAGCGAGTATAAATAACTTTCAAGAATATATACACAATATAGATAGATTACTCACATTTAATCATGCTTGTTTATAACCAATGTCATATTACCGTATGCAATTTACGAAAACCCTTTACAATATACGAATTACATTTTGGATATTTTTTTTATTTTTTTTGTAAGGCAGAAAACAAACAAATTGGATGATAATGAATCAAATTATATGTATATATATGCATGTATATATGTATATATATGCATGTATATATGTATATATATGAATACATATGTAATATACATATGTGTGTATATATATGTATATAAATGAATATATATACATACACGCATATGGATATATGTGTGGGCGTATGCATAAAAATACATATAGAGTCGTATGGATTTTATTCATTAAACTTTCACGATGAGGTTTAAGAACTACAGCCGAAAAGAAACCTCAAAGGAACCGTTACCGAGACACACGCATTTTAGCGAATAAAGGGACAGAATGAGAGACAGAGAGAGAGAAAAAGTGGGAAGAGAGACAAAGAGAAAGAGCGAGAGGTGCTGGAAATGAAGGGAAATTCTGCTCATCTCATCTCTGATTCTCTTGTTTCATGAAAGAGGGAAATTGACGGGCTGAAGGAAAGGAAGGGATGGGGGGGGGGGGGAGGGAAGGAGGAAGGGAAAGGGTGAAGGGAAAGGGAGGGAGGAATGACGGGGGAGGGAGGGAAATGAGGGAGGAAAGAAAGGATGGTAGAGAAGGAAGGGAGAAAAGAGGTGAGGAAGGAAAAAATGGTGGGAAAAGGAGGGAGAAAGGAGATTATGAAGGGAGAAAAGGAAAGAGGAAGGAAAGTGAGGGAAAAAAGAAATGGAGAATGGATGGCAAGGGAGGGAGGGTGAGGGAAAAGGAAAGGGGGAAGTGAGAAAAGGAAAGTGGAAAGGAGGAAGTAAGAGAGAGAAGGGAGAAAAGAAATTAGGGAAGATAAAATTATTAAAATGGAGAAGAAACAAAAGAGAAGAGCAAAAAGGTAAGAGAGTGAATGAGACAAGGAGGGAAGAAAAGGAGGAGAGAAGGGCGAGAGAGAGAGAGAGAGAGAGAGAGAGAGAGAGAGAGAGAGAGAGAGAGAGAGAGAGAGAGAGAGAGAGGGAGGGAGAGAGGGAAACATACCCGCCGCCGCCACCCATGCTCAAAGCCTTTGTTTCCCACTAATCTAGTTTCGTATCGTCTGCTTCTTCTGTTGTCAATGGCAGCGTAGCGGTTCCGTCTGCTTTTGTTACTGAGGAATTGGGAAATGAATCCAGGGTTTTTGGTGCTGGCGGCGCACGAGACTCGGCTGGGTGTTTTTGCGTGTCTGTGGGTGGGTAGATTTATGTGCGTGTGGTTGCGTGTGTTTGTGGGGAAGTTAATGTACGTGTCTGCGTGTGTCAGTTATTGTAGCTTTGTGTGTCAGTGTCTGCGTATGTCTGACTGCCTGCGTGTTTCTGCGTTTGTCTACGTTTATTTGTTTGTTTCTGAATGTTTGTATCTAACTGTGACTGTGTACGGTATTTACGTGTGTCTGCGTGTGCGTGCCTAGGGATAGCATAATTACTGGTAACGATAAACATAAATGATGAATGCAAATGATCACAAAAAATAAAAGAAACACATCCAGATTAAGGTCCTGAAAAAGAGACATAGAGTGAATTAATGATATACAGATCTGGTTAAGGTCAGAATGAACTGATTCTTAATTTGCAATCAGTAATTCGTACTCTGATTGCTAATCGTTCTGAACGCACGAACAAACGAGACGTAGTGACAGCTGAGGTCACTTTATGTATGTATATAAACATTATATATATAGAACGAGAGAGAAAGAGAAACAGATAGAGAGGGAGAGCGAAAGACAGTGATGTTATCGTATATTTATCCATATATATATTATCCTATAAATATATATATACATATACACAGTAGAAATGACGTAGATGAAGCTATGGTCTGTACTGAAGATAGACGAACGTGATAGCACATGCATTTACACCCACAGTGCATACACGGACATACGGAAGCGTATGCCTGTGCATGCATAAAGCGCACTGCCTATTATTTAGGTTATGAGTTATAGTTATGGGTAGTCTTGCGAGAGTTGGAGAATGATGGGTACGTGGGTATAGCACTCAGCAGGTTGTGGGACACCGGAAGAAGGCAAGGCGGTCCGGCCTGTATAACGGAGATGGCAGGTTAGCAACTCTTCCGCTTGAAGTCCCTCTCTTTATTTTTATCTGTTTTTATATATTCCCTTTATTTCGTTTTCTTTTTATCTTTATATTTTAAAATTTCTACATTCTGTTTTTTGTTTATCATTCTCTTTTGTATGATATGTATATTGCAAGTACATAATTAACTTATTCATTAATTTAACCATTTATAATCATTGCTACATTTATGTTTTCTATGCATTTTGAGTCGAGTGAATTTCTATCTGTGTTTTGCTTTGTATTTTGTGAGTTATCTTCTGGCAGTATCTCTATATACGCAGTGCCTA
>NC_061831.1:12837591-12847591 GCF_019202785.1 Penaeus chinensis
GGATCTTTTAAATTCTTACACACGTTGATAAGATATATTTTATTTTTTTCCAAAACTCCAAATGCTAAAAAATAGAAAAAAAATTCTCGGGAACTAAATAACTAAATTGATTCCACAGTTATGAACTATTATTAAAGCCTATGTTGTTCAGGTACTTTCTATCGTTACTGTTAAGCCCTACTTGTAAGTCTCGATGAACTTATGGCATCTATGAAGCTTTAAAGGAAACAAATGTAAAATCTGGATCTCCAATAAAAGACAGCTGTGAGGATGGTAAAAATGGGATTTTTGGTTGTGAAAAATTATACATTTAATTTGGATTGTTTTGCGTTTGCTTTGAATAGACTGAGAAGAAAGTCCCGAGGTTAAGAGTGGTCTGCGCTTTTAACCATATGTATACAGTTTATTCATCTGTCAAACAGGGTTTTTATTTTGTAATTTGTTAGATTCCCCTTCAAAATAGGTAGTTTGCTTTCATTTCGCAAAAGCCAGAATGCCTTCTCGTGATCATCCTTATTTCCTTGTCACGTTGTCATGTTAAAAGCGCCATTTTGGCATTACCCAAAACTTTGGCCTTTTATGACACACTGACTTCCGTAAGTGAAGACTAAGGCAGGTGATGATGATTTCATAACAGGAGAAATGTTTCCAGAGTCAGAGGACCGGTTGGATAAGTATGTAAAAATGTAAGGGTTTTACTTGCGTGTGTGTTTGTATGCGTGTGAGTGTTTGTATTGACATGAACACTTAATGTATCATCATATATTTCTTGCATTCCTCTTTTACTGTAAAATCCCCGAATAAAAAAATAAAAATAAAACATTATGAGGACATATTAAGCCATAAAATTTATTCACCCATACGAAGCCCAATGACAAATTGGCATCCGTACATTTTTACAACCATACCTTATTTTATACAATATATATATAAATTATTTATGTATATATACATGACATCCCTTTATCTCCCTGTTTTTCTTCTCTCTCTTTCTGATAGACACACTCATCCTCTGTGCCTTCCTCCCTTCTCTCCTTCCACTTCGTCCTTTATCAGGGACGCTTCTCCCCGCGCCTCTCCCCCATCATCTGCCCCAAATCCGTCGACTGCGCTATTCCTCGACTAATCCCCCCTCTCCCCTCTCCCCTTCTCCCCCTCTTTCCGCCGTGGGCGTGACAGGTGGTGGGCGCGTGTTGGGGCCACGGGCGGCTGGTGGACCCCCCCTCGCGGGCGTCTGCCTGGAGATTCGGCTTTGCTGTGCCCGTCGACTACAATGACAACGAGGGCTTCTGCGGGGGCTTCGCGGTGAGTGATGAGGCCGTGTGTTGAACATGCTCGCTGACGAAGGTCTGCTGACGATGCCGGCTCTTGATTAATACGAATTCTCCGTGCATCGGAGACACGTTGATAAACAACGCCTGTGACAACAATGCTAATTAACGTTATTTAACAATAACTGAAACCAAGCAATAACATTAGCAATAGCAAAACCAAAGCAGAGCTAACATGATTCGCTCCCGCAGCACCAGTACGAGAACCAGAGCGGGCGCTGCGGCATCTGCGGCGACGCGTGGGACGAGAACCCGCGGCCGCACGAGGCCGGCGGGAAATACGCCACCGGGACGATCGTGCGCACGTACACGGAGGGCCAGACGATCACCGTGCGCGTCGACATCACCAGCAACCACCGCGGCCACTTCGAGTTCCGCATCTGCCCCAACAACAACCCCAGCGTCGAGGCGTCGCAGACCTGCCTCAACGCGTGAGTCTCATCGGCCGCACTTGGCGTTTCGTTTTTGTTTTACATGTCTTTATAGTTTAATTTACTAATCTATTTGGATAATGTTTTCATTTCGTTCTTACGGAGGATTATAAAACGTCTTTGATCCTTATTGATCTTCTCTCTATGGTGTTACGTTGTTTTTGACATTAGAGTTATGTATTGTTCTTATAACGTCTTTTCAACAGGCTATCTATCGTGTTTCCATCTCATACCATTATCTATGTATCAGTAATCAAAGTACAACATTAAAAAAATCAAGGAAATATAAAACCATGTGAAATATACATTATGCAGTATATTTAATAGAATTGTGATGAGTTGAATTTTCTATTTAATCAATAGTAGTCAAGGTTTGCAGCGAGTCCATTAAATCCTAAGTGAAAATGCACATCTGCAAGTAATCTTAGCAGTCTGAATTTCCCTCGCTGACGGCTGAGACTCTACGGTCAGTCAACATTAAATTTCACGTTTTGACCTCAGCGATTTTCTGTATTTTCTGTAAGCAGTTTGTTGTGTTCATTCCCCTAAGAAAGACAGGGCTAAGAAAAGAAATAGCAAAGGCTAGTGATATGCTCCAAGCCGTCGTGATATGCTGTAGAAGGTACTTAGTAGCATTGACAAGAGTCAGACCTCAGATCTGTCAGTATCAGGAATATTCATTCAATAACATGTATTGAGAAAATACAGTGTAATTGTCTCAAGATCTCACACTAATCTTACACGTATCCATCTTCCCAAAACGCAAAGTAGAAGTGAAATAAATTAAATAATTCATGTACAAGACACAACATCCCTTGCTGCGCAAAAATATCCAAAGTGAGTTTACTCACTTTGAAACATTAAAAGATAAAACTATAAACAACATAATATGACGAAGTTGATGTGCTTAGTCTGCCCCGCTGTCCCCAGGCACCCTCTGTTCAAGGCCGACGGATCAGGCTTCGAGCACAAGATCAGCACCAACAACGGAGAGCATGCGGTGCAGCTGCAGTTGCCCCCGGGCCTTACGTGCACCCAGTGTGTCATGCAGGTACGGCAGGGCGTCGCTGTCCTTCCTGGCTGTAAAAGAGAATATTTCTAGATACCAAGCTGTGTTTCTCCAGCTAATCCTATACTTATTTAAATGCCTCGTGTTTATGGTACATTTAATGTTAATGTGCAATTAAACCTAATTTGCTTTTCGACAGTGGCGCTACGTGGCAGGAAACAACTGGGGCTATTGCGAGGACGGCACCGGGGCGGTCGGATGCGGACCCCAAGAGGAGTTCCGCGCATGCGCTGATGTGGCGGTGGTTGCGCAGCCAACATGGTAACTTTTTAACAATTTATGGCCCCTGTACATTTGGATATGAAATCAACAGCATACTGATGTAAAAGTGATTCTTATAAATACAAACATACACATAAACATATACAGTATATTCGTTTATATGTGGACATATATGTATATATTGGTATATACATGTATATACATATACTTATAGATATGAACTTATATACATATATTTATATATATAAACTTATATACATATATTTATAGATATAAACTTATATACATATATTTATAGATATAAACTTATGTACATATATTTATAGATATAAACTTATATACATATATTTATATTTTATGTATATATACACACATATACACAGATATAGATAAATATATACACATGAACACACAGCATATGTGTGCGTATGTGTATATATATATATATATATATATATATACACATATATTTATTGATGTAAATATATATATACATTTATATTAACATTTTTCTGTATATATACACATATACATACATGTATTCGTAACAACAGAACATGTGCCCCCTGTAAATCGACAGCACACTAATATAAACTGATTCATATAAATACAACCATACACATGAACATTCATATACAGTTTATTCGCGTATGTATGTGGAGATGTATATATGTATATATACCCACACATATTTATAGATATAAATGCATATATACCTATTTATATATCTATGTATATATACACACTCACACAAACACACACATACATTTGATATATATACATACATATATGTACACATATATTAACTTATGTATGTATGTATCCACATAAATCAATACAGGCGTGTGTATATATATATACACACACACACACATATATATATATATATATATATATACATATATATATAGTATGCGTATATATACATATATACACGTATATATACATATATAATAGACACACACACACACACACACACACACACACACACACACACACACATATATATATATATATATATATATGCATACACACACGCTGACGCACAAACACACACGCATTTATATTCATATATATTTGTATATATACATGTATATTTACATGTTTCCACATACATAAATAAGTGGAGGCGTGTGTAAGTGTATATATATATATATATATATATATATATATATATTTGTACATATATACATATATATATACATATATATATTTGTACATATATACATATATACATATATATATATAAATATGCACACACACACACACATATATATGTTTCTACGTATATATACATATATATACATATATATCTGTATACATATATACGTATATATATACAGTATGTAAATATATATACATATACATATGTACACACATAACACACCCACACAAATATATACATATATATGTTGCGTATATGTGTATATATATAAATATATATGGTTATATGTGTGTGTGTGTATGTGTATGTATGTATGTATACACCTACCCACACTCACAGCAAACATAAGACCTGTAGAGCACATTCCTGGCCCATGCTCACGAGCGCCGTGCCTTCCCAGGTCCACGCCCGATCCGATCACGCTGAGCCCGACTGAGAAGCCGCCCCCGCCGCCCACAACGACCCGGCGCCCAACGTCCACCAGAAGGACCACCAGACCACCAACAAGAATGACCACGAGCCCGAGGCCCACCACGACGCCCGCGCCTTTCACTTGCGGAGCCGTGGGCATCTGGAAGAACTTCCCCGGAATGAACGAATGGTGCATCACTAACTGCCTGCACACGCCTCCCTATTGCCCCGCCTCCCACTGCTCGTGCGACTAACGACCCTTTCGACAGCGGGTCGTTATGGCGGCGGGGCGGGAAACCCTTCACTAGTCAGGGACGAAGGGAAGGCTCTCGCTCGCCACGCCGGTGACTCGTAGCCACAGTGAGGCTATTCTTCTAAATGCCAATGATGCATTTCTTGATTATTATATTGCATGTTTTAAGCACTTTGATTGTTTTGCTTTAAGTGTGATTGCAGGGAATTATTTCCTTTATTGTTATATGTGGTGATCTGCAAATATGCTTGTGTTTATTTATACAAGTTAGTGTGATTATTTATTTTGTGGTTAGTGCAATCCGCGTAAAACCTAGTCAAACAATTGATTAACTCGCTGTGAGATGTGACGTGTCTTTGATCTTGCGTGCTTCCCTAAAACATATGAAATAATCCAGTATAAACTATCCTGTAAATCATGGAGAAATCAATAATTGCAAAAAATATGCATGTTAGATTTACACAGGACTTATATATATAATTCTGAAAATTTGTACCCATTGCATCATTACAATAAGATCATTTTTCCTTAACTTCTATGAAATCACTAAGGAAACACGCAGTTAAGGTCGCACACGAACACAGCGTAACGTGAACCTTAGGAAACCTATTTGTGCCATAGCGTGAAAGATGATTTTGCTCTTGGATATGCGAGTCTTACCCCACTGTCAGCGGGTTTATTTACTGCCCCATTAGATTTTAGTGAGTTTTGTTACATAAAGATGGCTCCACGTGTGCTCATGAGTAAAGAATCGATCAGTTGGCCCTCGTGACATTGTTATCATTCTTATTCATATTATGATTATTAGATTGTTATTGAATATTAATAACATCAAAAACAATAAAATAATAGAAGAGAAGCTTTCAAAAATGAAGGAAAAGAGTAAACAAGATGAGATAGATAAGACTAATAGTTGACTCCTTGGTGACTAAGCACTTGTAGAGCCATCTATTTGTAAAGACAATAGATAAACTTCTTATTACAGTGGGTATGGCATTGTAGTCTTGCCACCCGCTGACATTGGGTTGAAATTGGCATTTGAAAGTATAAGAAACAAGTGAATGGTTTGTTTTTAATCTAGACGGTTGCGCTCCACACATCAGTCCCTGGCTAAACAAAGGCTGTGTCTTCCTGTCGCACTTCTCCTGAATCTACGTTATGACAGAAAGCAACGCGGCACCTGTGTCCGCCCAAGGAGGAAAAGCAGTTTCTGGGAACAGAGGTGTGAAACGTACCATCCGATCTTCTTCTGTATTGTTTACATCTTAAAACATTCGAAAACTATAAACAACATCAACAGCATGGGGCACTTTGCTCTTCAATATTGGCATTGGAAAGCATAAGGAAACGGTGAATCCTTTAAAGGGATTGAAAACCATTAACAAGATAAGCGCCTTGGGTACCTTTGCAAATGAATTTATTTGTTATTACGCTATATAAATGTTTACTATTAGTATGTGTCAGATGGAAAAAAAAGAAAAAAAGTTATTAACTTATGCTTGTTACATTAAAGAAACAAAACAAAAAAAGTAACTCAGAATGACAACTGCAGCTTTTCCGAATGTAATCTTTAAACACCTTGTAACACAGATTACCTAAAATCCAACTGCAAATTTATTATTTCCGGCAAAATTAGTGATCATATTCAGATTACAAAACTCTTATTGTGGTTATTTATTCTGATCATCCGAAAGTAAGAGCAAGTTTGCAAAGGACGCGACCTGTTGATAAGCTTCGGCCGCAAGTGTTGAATTTGGGTTCAGATATTTATGTATACCGAGTGAATTTTAACTGTTATCTGCACTGTTTTTATGAGCAAAGTAAAATATTCAATCACCTCTTTTATTATCCTCTCGCTTTGCTTTGTGGATGAAAAGAATTAGAAGTAAATCAATAATACACAGATATACCTGCGTGATACTATGTGATAAATAGACGATGCATCATGGCAGTACAAGGAAATGGACGCTGATATCCAACGTTTCGATCTGTTGAATTTCTATGTTGGTTAACAGTTAGAATAAACTGTTTTTCATCAGTCCATTAGTTTACCTTTTATCTTCTCATGATGACTTATGTCGCATTAACATTTCCCTTTTTCAAGAACGGATATATCAATGTAATTCCTCGTCTTTATACAAGTCTTGATTATATTTTTGCAATGGTGTTCTTCAGCTTGCTTATTCCCAACCAAAATGGTAGACACGGAACGGAGTGATATAATTAGTATTTTTGTCGACGCGTTCGTCAACATTTAACAGAGAAAAAAGTGAAACATTCCGATTCCATTTAGTTATCAAGAAAATACATTTTAGTAATCATGCGATTTGACTTTTAAGTTGTGGATATTATGTCAGAGAGTTGTGGTCATAATTCAGTGCTACACAGCTTGATTTATAATGAAAAAAAGACTTTACGAAATATGGAAGGTACATATGTTTATTCGTAATATGAATACAGCAATGATGATAATAATAGTGATAATGATGTGATGATAATAATAATATAGAAATTAGTAATCATTATTATTATAGGAATATGGCTGGGTGCGAGCATTGAAGTCTCCATATTCTGGGAGTATAACTAAGCATCATTGCCACGGATACCCCTTCACGTTTCAGGGGGTTTTCAGTAAAAAAAAAAAAAAAAAAAAAAAAAAAAAAAAATGTTCATGGCGCCTACAAGTATTAAGATGATTCTTGAAATGTGTGGTAGATCTCCGGAGAAAATTTAGGCCCTTTTTGCGCAATCAGTATGGTTTTTTTCCGAGGTGCTTAGCAATCCTAACTGCCTGAAGTATGTTTAACTATCCCAAACTCAAACAAGACTGTTAATTTATATTAGTATGTGCTCATTTATCTGTGATGCTATCAAAATGAGTTATTCTCAAATGTTGTCAATTTAATACGCTGCAGTCTGTGGTTTACCTATTACGATGCCAATCTGAAAAGCAATAACACAAGGCTTAAACAACCGATTATTACAATCATATTAATATCAAAAGACTGTACTTCAGCATATTCATTTCAGACTTCGTATCTAGCATCAAGATAAATTAATGTAAAACAAATCATATTTAACATATAAGACCGTTAACACCATAAAGTTGAAACATAAACCATCCTCTTATGTATCACTGCAGTTATATCAACACAATTCAAAATAGGTCATCAACTTTAAAGAAATTAAACACCAAATCACAAATATTGACAATATAAACCTTTATCAATGTAACACATTTATAAGGTACATAGACTGCAGTATCATTTACAGATACCTTGGATGGCCTTGGATGTTCAGTGGGGGAATGCATCCAACACATACACAGGTCCTTTATTTACCATAGAGTATAGTTTGACCAATCTCCGAAGGTTCCAAAGTCCCGAACCACTGTTCTCTCACTTGACTCCTCCTCCTGATTCACGAAAATATCCACAAAATACATAAAATTGTCACAACCTAAATAAGCCTCCCTGTAAGTATATTGTTATATATATACGAATTCCTTAAAATATCCACGCAGAAAAAAATATATCAGATGAAATAAAACTTGCAATAATAATAATATCTATTATTATTACAATCTGTATTCAAACGAATCATAATGAAAACGAGAAAACGAAAGGCCGCACTAAGCTAGCTTGGGAGACCGAAATAAAGCACGATATGATTACAAAATCATATAAATGGATGAAGAACATATTATTTTAAATGGTTCTTTACCGGATACTTGACAATTTGAAGTTACATGTAGCACCTTTTGGGGTAGTGTTTAATAAGTCTTTTGTGACAGACTTTCAGTTCAGACATGGAACTTGTAAAATGTTCATACTGTGATATTTCTTGCTGCATCTGCATCGGCCACACATGACAGCGTTATCGGTCAATGTCAGTAACCAGTGCAATCATACCCTTAAATAGTCATGAGTATAATAATGTTATTTCCGTTTATGATAACATTATTATTATTATCAGACCGACAATAAAATTAGTAACGCTCTGCCATGTGACGTTAAATTAATGATCAACCTATTTTTTGTGCATAAGACGTGTATGCAAATACCAATTACATTTGCCTTTAGCAAATAGTTCCCATGGACACTTAGATTCACTTTATGACCCACATATTCCCTAAGTTACAATATATATATTATGAACTGTAGTCATGCGGCCTCATGCCCACTCACCTAGGGGAAGTGTATTGTGCGGTAAAATATTTTTAGCCAAGCTTTCACAGATAGAAATCCTGTTACAGGTGTTCATTTTTTGATTCCATGATAAAGCGCACAATGCTAGGCTACCATAGATTTTATCAACTTTGAGTTTTCCGTGATATTTTTTACAAACAAGACACAAACTTCCCTAAATTTTCCTGCTATTACTTAAGATAGCATTGCATAAGGGAGTGACAGGATCATGAGCAACATTAAAAAGTAATCTCTAATACTTTCCACTTTGGCCAATTGTTTCTCTATTGTCAGCATTTCTCATTGATAATCCAGTGTCTAATAATGCTGTTTATGAAGTGGGCACCTTGTTTACAGTTGCACTACTTAAACCTTAATAACAATCATGTTTATTCTGACCACAGCTTCCAACAGAACAAAACTTGTTTTAATATCGAACACGAATCAATACTATAAAATAAGCAGCTCAATCAAACTTCTTCGTACGAATAAATGTTGTATAATCAAGTCATGAACCTTGGGATTCCATTGAGCCACGCAGAAAACGGTATATACTTCATATACTGATCTCGAGTGCGTGCTTTGTGTTTGTGTGTACATGTTTACAACCAATATCCATAGACTGACATGAAAAATTATTACGTGACATCATCTGCTGGTTTCACAGCTGCATTCTAAGACGTAGAACCAACCCCCATACCACCACAACATTTGTGGAAGTTACGTTTCCCACAGAGCATTAGATCCGCTCAGATAGTGTTCGTGTCACTGTATGTTTATCCGCAATTTCTAATCACACGCGTTTTTTTTTTTTTTTTTTTTTTTTTTTCTAGGATGAACTAACATGTTATTCCATTGGCCTTTTAAGCAGATATGTTGTATATGTGAGTGTTTACATGAATAAAGAGACACCAAACGCGAATCAAGAATA
>NC_061831.1:12852591-12855091 GCF_019202785.1 Penaeus chinensis
AGTCTCTAGTGTGATAGCAGTCAAATAATGTATAGTTCTGTATTTCCTCAGATATTTGGTTATAGTTTGTTTCCCACAGCCATGCTGTACATGGTAAAATTTGCCTGTAATGGACAGAATGACCAAAAGTATGACACTTCATTTTTGGTACTACCCTCGCAAGTTGATAGTAAGAAATTTGTGCAACACTTAATACTTTGACATACATATCCAGAAAAATGTAAGGGCACTATAATAAACAAAGAGAAAATCAACACTCACAAAGTCATGAAATAATTTGCTTAGGCAAAAAATTATATCAGAAATAAAGAAAATAGGTTGCAACAAATGCGGTGGGGTGAGCAAGTCCAAGTCATGTTGGGGTCTAAGAGTAGAACCCCCAATAAGGAAATAGATAGCAATCAGATGGGGGACTGGGACCGAAGCCCTCAGGGTAGGAACGGTTTTGGTTCATACAGCAATGTTTGTGGATTTCCCAGGAATGGCTGGAGTAGGACTAATAGAGACGTAATCTCAGTGGGGTAAGGTCACTTTGTAAACATTACCATTACTTTCATTTATATAATTTCAGAATGAAAATAACAACAGATTCAGGCATTGCTGTGATGTAATGGCAGTGGCTGTGGTTGATGGCTAACTGTTTTCCTGTATTACTTATTTTTTGACTGATACACAGTATTCTGGAATATAAATATCCTAGATGGCTTTTGATGTCTCATGGTGGATTGTGCTGTGTTAATGATGCTCACTATAAGTATGAATATGCAGTAATGCATTGAGCAGTTTGATATATCTTTACTGCCTCCTCAATTGCATGAGATTTGTCATAACAGTCAGAAAATACGGCTAAGGTATCTTTATTTGGACGCAACCCAAGACATCACACAAGACATCACACTACACCTCTCCTCACAGAGGAGAGGTGTAGTAAAATATGATAGTAAATTTGCATTAGACAAGTGACAAGTTCTGTGAGTGACAAGTGACATTATTTTTGTTTAAGGTTTCCTCATGACAACAAGTAAAAAGAATAAGAATATTTAGGAATGTTAAATACATATGGCTTAAGACATATATAAAAAAAGCTTTAGGTAAAAGGTATTTATCTCAATATGAATATGCTGGGGTACAAATATATAATTGTGGCTTTGCTAGAAGGCTTAGAGCATTGTTTACATTGAGATTAAAGGCTCTGTAACATTGTCAATAGAAAACATTAAGTTTAGCTTCACTTTTATCTTACCTCTTTATGATAGTATTTAATGCAATGGGGGGAAATATTTGCTGATTTTAGAGTAGAGAATTAAGATGTTAATTGGAGTAAAAACTAGAACTTAGTGATAATTGCTGGTAGTCAAAGGAAAAGTAAAAGATACCAGAAATTATTTTATTTCTTGGGAAGTTAGTCTCAAGTGGTGGAGGCGTGGTTCAGGCATAATAGTACTGTTATACAACGGCGAATGAGAGGTGTTGAAAATTAATTGGTGTTGTATAAGGGAAACTCACTCTACATAGAATTTATCTTTTATTTATTTCTTTATTATTATTTTTTAAAAATTAATTAATTAATTTTTTTAAGCTTTTTATTTGTTAGGATGCAAAATCCTATACAATGAGAGACTGGAGTAAGAGACATCAGCATTTTGTTTTTAGTTATTTAAAAAGAATGTATAGTAAAAACTGGACCTGGAACAACAGATTATATAAGAAGTTTTGTTTTGCATTGTGTAAGAGAGAAAGGGAATGGGAGAAGGATAGGGAGAGCGAAAAGGGGAGGAGGAGAGAGAGAAAGATGGGAAAAAGAAAGGGAAATGCAGAAAAAAAAGAAGAAGTTGAAATCAGGTAGAAAGACTGAGAAGGGATATAGCAATAGCTAGTAATTTTGGGGATTCACAAAGGTCGTGTGTTTTTCTGTTTATTTTCGTGTGTTTTTTTTAGATACATTTTATCCCAGTATGATCCTCATTCAAGAGAGAAGACCCCACCTTTATTATTATTAGTAGTAGTATTGTTATTGTTTTTATTATTGTTATAACTACTACCACTACTACTACTACTACTACTACTACTACTACTACTACTACTACTACTACTACTACTACTACTACTATTACCACCACTACCACTACTACGACCACTACTACTATTACTATTACTATTACTATTACTATTACTATTACTATTATTACTATAACTACTACTACTACTTCTACTTCTACTTCTACTACCACTACTACCACTACTACCACCACCACCACCACCACCACCACCACCACCACCACCACCACCACCACCACCACCACTACTACTACTACTACCACTACTACCACTACTACCACCACCACCACCACCACCACTACCACTACCACCACTACTACTACTACTACCACTACCACCACTACTACTACTACCACCACTACCACCACTACCACTACTACCACTGCTATCACTACTATCACTACTACCACTACTACCACTACTACTACTACTACTACTGCAA
>NC_061831.1:12867591-12875091 GCF_019202785.1 Penaeus chinensis
TCTTCTTTGTATATAGCATTTCCAGACACTATCAGTACTGGAAAAGGGTTTGATTTACTAACTCTGCCCACTCTAAGCTGCACCGCTGTGCTGTACCCACAGAAGTAGAGCATTAATTGCCTTACAGCTTGGTTCTTTCCTTTACTTCAATGCCTTGAAACCCATGTGATGAAAGCTGGACTTGTTGCAGTGCTGTCTGACCCTCTGCACCCAAACTGAGCAGTCCTCGCCTCGCCGCTTCCCTTACTTCCCCACTGGAATCGTTCTGTTGCAAGAATGACAAAACCTCAATGGGGTTGGGCCATTCAGGGGTTCCTTCCTGACTTGCTGAGGAATGTTTCTTGGCTTTGTTGGAGCTCTTGCTTGATCTTTTTGAATCAGTCTCTTTATTTTCTGTGTTTAAGGGGACAATTGGTGCTAATACACCTAGCAGGACACAGGCTGCCTCACGGTCACTTGTACGGCCAGATTCCAAGAGTAAGAGACACAACTCGAGAATCTGACAAAGGAAAATAAACAGTAAGTAACACAAATACTTAGTTGATTTTTCTCACTTCCTTTTCACTATCTACTCTGTTTATAAATAAATATAGAACTTGATGTATTTATTATGATGACTTCTTTCCTATGCTGAATATAGTTAAACTTACCATGTTCATTAGTTGGTTATCATGGGCTAGACCATTTACAAAATTGGTTGTAACATGGCGCAGCTCAGATGGGCCTGCTAGCAGATGACCAATAATCTTGATGTGGAAATTTGTGGGTTCTTTGATTTGTTGCAGACCAGCTTCCACTCTGCATGTACAACAGACATAGTAAGAACACATACATTAATATGACCATAGTTGATTCTTCATCCAGACTTTCTTAAAATTCCTTTCTAAAAATAAAAATGTGGAGAATGATAAACATTTTGTGTTACTGGAAAATTCAATACTAATAACTGGAAAAGCTAAAAATAATAATAACAAAAATAATAATATTACAATGATTGTTTACTTCAAATATTTATTTTTTGATATAATATTTGCATTGATAAATTAAAATGAAAAATGATACTCTGGAAGACTTACTTTGCTGTGTTTGCAGACAGCAGAAGGTCAGCAATTGCAAGATTGTGTGCTGTAGCTGGCACAGTGTGCTGAAGAGGCCGATGCAGGTGTTGAAGGAAGTGGCCAACAGTCACTACTGAATTTCCATCATATTCTTCACAATCAGTCATTGATCTTACAATGTCTTCCAGCACTGAAAATCCAAAGTATTTTAGTATTTCTATTTTAGCATACATATATGCATACATACATACATATATGCATACATACATACACATACAAACATATAACTATACATGTCAAGTTCTATTAACTTTATCTGACTATGGGATCAGGCTTAACCCCTTAGATCCAGTGTGTCACAGCAATCACATGACCAAAAATGCCAAATTGCCAAACGAGTCTAATCACCCTCCCAAGAGGTTTGTGCACTCAGGGCGAGTCTTTCCCGTTACCCTGAATTTCAGCTGAAATACTCATGACGGCAAGTTCGCATCACCCGGCCCACAGCCAGATTTTCCCAGGAAATAGTTGACCTATCATGAAATGATGGTCATGTCCTCAGGAACAAAAGGGTTCATAAATATCGCCCATTTAGCCCCTGGCCTTCGTGCACCATCAGGGTCCCAGACCTAAGGCATTCATAGCCCAGATCCTGCAAAACTTTTGTTTTTTCCCACATAAAGAGGATCTATAATCAGTGATCTTGTTTTGTTACTTGATATAAAGTTTTAACATCATTAAAAAAAAAAAAAAAAAAAAAAAAATTGGAGCCAGTCTAGATGCACAAAATCCAGGGGACTGTACTTGTAACGTAGTGATGCCAGTGATAGTAAAAGCTGCCTGGGTTTTACTGACACAAACACACACTTGCTCACACTCCCAAGTACAAATACACACATATAATTACCTCTTCTTGCTAAACCTGGTACTGTTGGATCCACTAAAGTTGACACGAGCTGCTGTAAGCCATTTACAACTGCTTGTCCTTGGATGCACCAATCATCTCCTCCAGACACAGAGTCCCAGAGAACCTGAATTGATCCATTTAATGATTTAAATTAATGACTATTAATTTCATAATTTTAATTTATTGATCAAAATAATTAAAAAACTGAAAATACCTGGTCTCAATTACCACTTGAAAATTTATTTCACTTTATTGTAAAACCTCAGAGTACCATCGTTAAACCTGAAGCACAAGCATCTTAACCTCCATTAGTCAGTGTAAAGACATTTTCATACAAGAATATATATTTAAGAAATGCAAGAAAATAAATGCATATACAATTTCCACAAGCTAATGCCTTTTACAATACTATCCAAATTGGTATTGAAAGTTTTATTCACACAGATGTCTCCACATCTGGCCTTGTTCCACATCCCTTCAATTTTTGACACTTCATAATCACATTAATATTATTATAAATCTTTCTGAATATAAACGAAAAAGGCTATCTGGTGAGATCAGGTAGGACTAGCAATTACTTACTGGTGATAGTGGATATGGCATGTATGTACATCCCAATACTTTTTAATGCAGGTAACATTTTAATCTATATACTAAAACTACTGACCTGTACATGTGGAACTGTGATAATATGCTGTGGTTTAAGACTGTCAAAGTTGTGTCTATGAGCTAAAACTCTTGCCACAAGTTGCCCTTCATTCTCCAGGAGCTGTAATGAGTGTCGTTCCTTACTCCTGAGGGGCCCAAATGATCCAAGATGCTGTGGAAGCAATGGGATAGTAAGACATTTGGCGTTGTTTCTCAATTTTGTGTGTAAAGATATACAAAGACAAACTCATGCAAATTATGTTTATTTTTTTTTTTTTTTTTTTTTATTAATTACAGCACGTGAGGATGTAGGAATCACAAACACAACAGAAAGAGCGAATAAGATTTTCCTCAGTCCATAGATTCCCAAAAAGAAAATCATAACAAACAATACCACTTCACTTTTTCCATCACCAAGATGATAAATATATAATTAGCCTTACTTGCAACAACTGAAGAGCATGTTTCAGATGAGTGTAGAGGAAAGAATCCAACTGCGGTGTACCAGTGACCAGAGGCTGACTTGTGTCTGGTAATGATGGACCTGCAAACACAGCTGCTGCTTCTTTTTTCTTCTTTTCCTCACATGCCTGGTGAAAACAAGCCAGACAGGTTTACTATGTGATGCACTTCTTGCAGGAAAATATCAGTAGGTTTTATTAACAGACATCATCCGATGTTTTATCCACTCATATCCAAATGGGTTAATTAAGAAAAATCACACAGTCTTTTAAATATAAGGATTAAAAAAAGCCATCAAGGAATTTATTACAGACATTATTATATTTTATAAACTAGATTTAGTATTAATGGTTGACTTTAGAATAGTTTATCTATCTTAAACTATCAAATTACTAAAAAAAAGTCAGCAAGATGATTTAGAACTTACATCTGGATTATCATCTTCAAAATCATCATCACATTCAGCATTAAGGAAGTCGAAGCATTCTAACGCAGATTCAACTGAAAGGCTAATTTCGGAAGTGTTGCTGTCACGTCTGCTTCGGCAATTCTGAAATTTTAAGATCAGGGTAAATTCTATTTCATTTAACTAATCGATAACTGGAATACACTAAATGCAAATTATTTGAGAAAAGTGTATCTTGAAAGAAAGTATCTTTGGCAAAAGTGAAATCCATTTCTGACAATAAATAGTATTAATGTACGATGTTTGATGTTGAAAAAGCACGGTCACTTTAATTATTCAAGTCCCTTTTGGTTCTGGCCCTTTTAAGGCTTCCCAGTGCAGGACTATGACTTCAATGGTAAGATAACTGAGTTAAGATAATCCAATATCACTGCCACATTTCTAAATGGAAGCTGAATGTTTGGTATAGTATAACTTATACATTCTGAAAATATAATCTTTTACTTCTATCTACTGAAAAATGGTATTTAATTCTGCACATAGACACTTCAAGAACTTACAGTAGCTTGAGCTGCCTTGTATTCCAAATGAAGATGCTGTGATGCGGTTACAATTTGCTTTCTACAGTCTTTCATTCACTTTATAACACTTTTGAAAAATACCAGGGTATTCTTCGTTATCTCTTCCCTTATATTTCCATGAATGCCTGCCCACTCAAATAGTCCAAATAAACCTACATAGAGCTTCTGTTCACACAATGCCCTTATTAGCAATAAAGGGCTGTGATACTGGTCCCCATTTTATTTAGCATCGGTAAATTATATCTTGAATATCACATATTTGTTGTCCATTACCTTCTGATGAGAGATATAAAGTTGAAGTTTGTCAAATTCATCTATGTAATAATTTTAAAAACGGTACTCTGCTATTTTTCTATCACGATTATCTAAAAGCATCTATTCTCCCCAATCTACTGTCAAAAATTACTGAGCATCAGGTCAATTTGGTTATAACAGCAAGGTTCACGACACGGATGATGGTATAAATGCCAACAGGGGAAGTCAGGGTTGCTTAGGTTCTTATTCATGGCAGGGATTAGGTTTTATCATCATTCAAGAATGCCTTCCAGTATCACAAATTAAATTTTGTTCTGGATTTCCTAACAGTGTTGCAGGATGTGATACAACCGCATCAAACGAAAAACAAAGAATTAATGTCTTATAAACAAGCAAAAGCACGAAGGATAACAAGCATTTTATAAACACTCAAATGATTCTCAGACTTCATTATAGTAGTTTTAACCATGCCATTTTTTTCCACTTTTTTCTTTCCACTCTCAAAATAAACAGGCATTGCCTTAAATTTTAGCAATGAAAGGATGAAATAACCAACATCCTTACCCTGCACATATCATCCAGTTCCAAGACAGCCTCCTCCAAAGTATGAAGCTGTGGAAATTGTCCCTGGATGTCTTCTAAGCAAGTTCGCAGTCGACTTACAACCTACAAAATCAAAGTGCATATATGTAAAATGGATTATTCAAAATGCTTTTCTATTCAAGTTATATGAAAATGATATCTTAAGTGTTTTGTTACACATTTAGGAGACCCTTCCAACTCTGACAGACCAATATCTAGGTACCTTTTTAAGAGTAAGAGGTGGGTTGGCCTCATCCCAATGCTGCCCATCCCCCCATCTTAGTGACTCGGGCTCTGTGCCGAGCAGGTCCAGTTGGTGAGAAAGGGACTGGGACATTGTGGGAGAGAGACCAGCTGAGTATGAGGACATGTGGGAGAAGGATCGAGACATCAGATCCATGTTAGAGCCCTGAGAGATGCTGAACTGTGGAGGCAGAAAAGGAATGATGAGTTGTTAAGTTGTAGGTTTCTTAATTTGATTGTCTGACATGTTCAGCAGTATTAAAGAAGTACAGGATAAACATATCCGCTACTAGTATATAATAATTAAATTTCTATTTTGCTTATATGTTCAAATATATCTACAAATACATGCTTACCTGTGAGTATCTAGCCCACTGCTCAACACGACTCTCCTTCTTCCGTACAAGAGTGAAGTTTCCAGTATTGTCACACTGTGGGCTAGCTGAATCTCGCCCATCAAATAGTATAGAATCCTGTAATATCAAAAAATAATTCATCAGTTTTCTCTCTTTATATTAAGAAGAGCGAGAGAGAGAGAAAAGAAAAATACATCACTGAAACTTCTCCAACAATCTTTTAATATATTCATTAAGTTACCTGACTGTCTGTTCTCCTTGAAAGTCCCTGGTAATCAGAGACAGGACTGTTGCTATCTGTTCTTGTAGACAATGCAGCGTGAGAAGAGAGCAGACCTCGATATTCAGACAATGGACTTGCACTGTCTGCAGTTGAGCTACGTGCGGACATACTACCAAAACTGCTATCGTGATCACACTCTGGGGACAAACCACTGTCCTTGCCGGAGGGAACCTACACACAAAAAACATCAATATTCAATATCATTGAATGACATTTCCAGAAAATTCACTAAATAAACTGATTTCAAATAAAATGAAATTAAGAGTTAAGATTTAATATCAACTGAGTTAAGAGTTAACATTCAATGCGAATTTTCCTTTATATCTGTTTTAGAGTAACAAATCACTTACACTTCCAACAGTGTGTGGAGGGGATGAGCTGAGGGTATGCAGTACTGGTGTTCTGCGCTTATTGCCAGGTGATGTAGCAGACATGCTTGGTGTTCTGACCAAGGTGTCCTCAACTACACCATCAAGTGGGCTGATAATGAAATAGTTTTGCATTAAAATCATAATGTCTATGAACTGCAGAAGGGCAAAATAATTCATATGTCTCAACAATCTGCAAATCTAAGGAAAAACTATTTGCTCATAATCAACTTATAATACAATTAGTAGGATATTGTATTCCCAAAAATATTCCTAGATAAAAATATAAACAAATAGTATCTACCCAAAATATTTCTAATAAAGCTAAAAAGATTTTGGCAGGAATGCAAAACTTAAATTTCAGGAGCTCTTTTCGGCATTATGAACATTTACGTACGAGTGAGTGATGAGGTGATACTGAATTTTGCTGATAAGAATAAACACATAGACAGATGTGATAAAATGTCTGGCATTATAATAACAGAAAATCAATTATCAATCTGCATGTAACAAAACATCAAATATAGTAGGTACTCACTATATACTAAATGTTTCTAGTCCATATGATGATTATTTAAACTATGAAGACAACATTACCCTATAACCTCTAATGTCAACTATGGTAGGGGTATAAAATGCAAAGCATCACTAATTCTTGAAGAAATAACTTTTTTTCTTCTCTTGTTATATAAATCCATCGCCATATATTATGACTCCACATTATTGATCAAATATTATCAGAGAAGTGTGTTTATGCAATATGCTGTATTCAACCTCTAAAAGCACAGACCCCTTTAGACCAGTGCATATTAAAAAAAAAGAAAAAAAAAAGAAGAAAACTGCCAATATTACTCCCAATCTGACCTATCACCAAGCCTTTGTACTTTCAAAAGCTCAAGCGAAGAAAGAAAGAAAAAAAAAAGTATCATCAAGTGCCTTTGCCAAGACTTTGACGTCCTGTACTTACTTCCACGTAATAACAATGTTGAGTTTAAGTGAGCCAGAAGGATTAAGGTTGACAGTCATGAGCTGTGGATGTGGTGAGAAGAGGTCTTTCGTCTCACACACCTTGTTGCCTATCACAACCGTCTTACCCAAAACTCGAACTTCAACTGCCTTTATAAGCAACTGGAATAAACAATTAGTGTGAAAACCATCATAGTCTCCCTAATACTGTACATAACCTAAAAGTGAAATAAATATGAACAAGCACACCAATTCAAAACTAAAAAGAAATGAGAGATGGCTTCGTCTACCCCGTTATGGGTAATGCTAAACACTTATTCAACTACTAAGAAAATATCTTTCAAAAATCTAATGTAGTTTTCTAAGTACTACATGTAATAAAGAA
>NC_061831.1:12890091-12930091 GCF_019202785.1 Penaeus chinensis
TCCCTCTCACTCTCCTTCTGCCAATCCCCCCCTCCCTCCCCCCACTTGCTCTCCTTTTGCCCCTCCCGACTCCCACTCCCACTCTCCTTCTGCTCCTCTCCCCCTTCCCTCCCTCCCACCATTCTCCTCTCCCCCTCTCTTTCCCTTTTCCTCTCCCCCTCTCTTTCCCTTCCCCTAAGATCCGTGACAGTGAAACCCAACACCGCACCGGACGCTTCCGCAAGGGCTCCTGTTACCCCCTCCCTCCTTCCCCTTTCCTTTACTTCCCCTCGCTCCTTTTGCCCTCATACCTCCCCCGCCCTCCCCACCTCTGTTTCCTCTTTTGACTTTTCTCTCTCTCCTCCTTCTCTTAATATTTCAGTTGAGCTGAGAGAGGGAGGGGGAGAGATACATAGATAGATATCGAGAATATATGTATATGCACACACACACACATATATATGTAGAGAGAGAGAGAGAGAGAGAGAGAGAGAGAGAGAGAGAGAGAGAGAGAGAGAGAGAGAGAGAGAGAGAGAGAGAGAGAGAGAGAGAGAGAGAGAAGAGAGAGAGAGAAGAGAGAGAGAGAAGAGAGAAGAGAGAGAGAAAAGAGAGAGAGAGAAAAGAGAGAGAGAGAGAAGAGAGAGAGAGAGAATCGCGGAAAATGAAAAGAAAAACTACAAGCATGCACGCATCAGCAGTGACCCCCCCCCCCCCACATGCACACGCACATGATAACCCACAGCAAAATCTAGAAAAAAAAAAGACTTTCAAGCATTCGGACTTTCTTGTCCAAAAGAATGACTCGGCGACTTCCTCAAAGCGCAAACGACACGTGCTTCGAATCATGGCTCGCCACTCGCTCTGCAGCTCTACATCCTGCTCTGCAACCCGGCAGCGTCCTCAGGTTTGCCGAGCTATATTGGCTACACGAACATAGACACGCGCGCACTCTTGTATTCACTCACTCACACACACACATAAATTATGCGTGCACACATGTAATCACTTATTCACTCACACACACACACACACCCAGGAGCACAACCACCATTAAGATAATTAGCCGACAGGTATGTTGATCTTATTCTCTGCTATCTGCACAATTATCAGTATTTTACATTTTTCAGATATCTTCATTTGATAATCATAAGGCATTTTCACTGTTCATAGTATTTTTATCACTCTTAATGTTCCTGTGTACACATTATCATCCTTTATACATGGCATTCACCTTTGTTATCCATTTCTGTCGTAAGCTGTCTTCTTGATTAGTATATTTTCATCACATTTATATCCACTTCCTCCGCTTTCACTCGTTACCCTTCTTGTCATCACCCTTATTTTCTAATTTCGATCACGTGTAATATTATTTTTTACTGGTGCAATAATTAACAATGTTCTAGATATAATAAACTATGAAACAGCGAGTGATTACCGAAAAAAATATATATATAGATAGATAGATATATAAACATATACATTATAAATAAATAAATCAATAAATATATGTATATATACATATATATAAACGTAAACTTTTGATTTTTTCAGAGTGGAAATTATAGTGTTCGTACATGAGATCGTTCCGTTTAACCGAAACGTCGTGCCTTTCTTTTAAATTTTCTTGGTTCTTACGGGTGTTTTTTTTTTTCTTTTCTTGATAAAAATTCTGACTTCACTCATTAACTCGAACATGAAAACAAATTATAACAAGGTCTACTAAGACGAGAAAAAAAGCTGTAGCGAGGAGTACCCAGCTGAGCAAACAATAACACGCAGCGACGTCTCTCCAGAACGTAAACAATCCCAAGTACCACTAAAAAGACTCGGACTTACATCCTTGAATGGCATGGCAACTTCGTATCTAACACTTGATAAACACATACACGCTTCACTCAACGCATTGTTACTATTATTGATTTCTCTTTCGTTTTCTTTTCACATCATGGCAGCCTTAGGCGCGAGTTAAGAAGACGTCAACATTATGCGATGCCCTGCGGTTGCTCTTTCAGGATATGAAGTTTCAGTCCACGGAGCGGCAAGTCCTTTCCCCGCAAGCGTCCCCACGGCACTAAGGACGAGCCAGGATGTTGACCTGACTTCTACCCCCTCCCCACCCTCCCCCGCCCCTCCATCTCCTCCTCCTCCGACATGGTTGCCATCTACTATTTATAACAGGTCTTAAGAACCGTAAATAATGAGGACGTGAGTACATACCATCTCGAGTTCATCGTCACAAATCAGCCGTAGCGAACGTTAAAAAAAATCTGATGGGGAAAATAATAAAATTCAAGATTCCGAAGATGCTCAACCCAAACACGGGTTCAAAAAAGGTAACCTTGACTTGCGTTACCAATTTTACGACACATCTGCTCCTCTCCATCCTGCCCTCCAGTATCTCTGCCTCCTGTCCTTCAACTTGCCCCCTTCTGCCATTGCTACCCTACCCGAGCCTCACCCCCATACCCTCCCTACGGTTTGCCGCCCCGATACAAATTGCTAACACGAGATCCTTTGACTCCCATTCTGCGAGGGGTCACACGGAACGTCCATGTGGCGGTTCTCAAGGTCGTGTTATTTGTACTTAAACATACATACATACATACATGAATCATACACACACATGGATATGTATATATATATATATATATATATATATATATATATATGCATGCTTACATAAATATAAGTAACACACACACACACACACACTGCTTTTGGGGCGAATGAATGTCACATTCACAACGTGCATGGCGGATATCACAGAAAGACACTTAAAAGACTGCAAATGCCACACATAAAAATAACCACATAAGGCTGACGTACGTAAACAAAATGCAGACGCACATCCTTCCCCCGGAAAATATACAGTCATACGTTCACACGCACACACACAGCCGGTGAACGTAAACACAACCGCAAAAACTTCCCCAGAATTACCATGAGAAAGTAATGCGACAGTCTTATGTTCATAGAGGGTTTAAGACACAGCCTACATTCGTAACTAAGTAAATACGTACCTACATACTCACACACACACACACACACACACATACACACACACACACACACACACACACACACACACACACACACACACACACCGCATACGCAAACGCACGTACACTCACACAGTCCACCTGACTCTCCCAATTAGCCTATCTGACCTGCCCCGTCCCCCTCTCCCCCCTACCACAGTGTGGAGATTAGCAAGGCTTAATTACCACATAATAGACTTTATGACGCATGTGTGACGCTTAGCAAGAGAGTGGGCGACAGTGAGGTCAACTAGCGAATGAAAGCGGTACTTGAGGTTTTAGTTTTCAAAAAGAGAATTATTCCGACTTGCCGACACCAGATGAATGGATGTAGACTTTTATAACAAAATCAATAACAACAAACAATAATAATAACAATGTTAATATCAATAACAATAACAGCAATCTAACAACATTAATAATAGCACTGATGATGATCATAATGATGATGATCATAATGGTGATGATAGTTATAATAATGGTGATTAGAACTATAATAATGAGGAAGTTACTACTACTAAAAATAATGATAAAATGATATTGATTCTGATAGTGGTAATGAGTTATAATTATGAATATGGTGATGAGGATGATGATGATGATAACGATAACCACTACTATCATACTGATAATTATAACAATAATAATAATAACAATAATAATAATAATGACAATAATAACAATAATAACAATAATAATAATAATAACAATAATAATATCAAATATATCTATAATCATAGATGATGATGATTATACTAATACTACTCTACTACTACTATTACTACTACTACTACTAATAATAATAATAACAATAATATTGATTATTATTATTATCATTACTATGATGGTAACACTAATAACAATAATAGCAATGATATTAGTAACGGCAATAACACTAATGCTAACACTGACAATAATGATAATAATAATGAAGATGATAACAATGCTAAAATAAATAAAAAAAACAATAACATTAACAATATTGATGGTGTTAGTAGTGATCATAATGATGGTAATTATGATAATTATGACCCTAATGATAATGATGATGAAAATAATAACAAAATAACAACTGCAATGGCAATACTACTAATATTAATGATAATGATAAAAATAACAATAACGATAATGATGATAATATTCACATATATTGCAGACCCGAAACCAGTTTACCTTTCAAGCACACTGTCCACAGGCACAATTAGAGGAAAATTCACACCGCGTGGCGAAAAGAAGAGCTACGCAACGGGCCGATAATACTACCAAGACCGTTAATCAGTTACAATCACCACGTTACGCCCGACCAAACGACTCCGGCCGGCTCTGACTCTTGTCCTGGGCCATTCTTCGCGGTTTCGACACTCACTTCCGGTCTACAGACTTCCGCTTCCTTTGAGGATCAAGAACGTACATCTTGCCGTCAAACTTGACCTACATAATTACACAACCCCTTTCCTTCTGGCGCTGTTTCTCTCTTCTGTGTCTGTTTGTCGACGAGTAAATTATGCTAATTTGACATCACGCTCGTTCCCGATTTGTCTCGTCTGTTGTCTCCCACCCGTCCTCCGTCGATGGTATATGCGGGTATCAAATGCCCTCACGAGGAGCACCGTCAAGATTTGGGAAATAAGGATAGTGAGGATGAGGATAGCGAAGTCGAGGATATGGAGAGGATGACGACAGCGAAGCGGAATCGCTTCTGCATTGCATTACCGACTGTAGCTCAGGTATCCTCGAGGTTGCCGACGGCGGCATGCGCTTGACTCGTGCGTCTCTAATTCCATCAGTCTTTACATTTTCAGTACGTTACCAACTTGAAGCCCATTTTAAGCTTGCAATGAAACACCTCACCTTTGTCTCTATCTGTCTGTTTCTTCACCTATATCTCTCTCTACTTCCTCTCTCCCTCTTTCTCTCAACCACTCATTTTATCACATTCTAATATTAAAAAAAAAAAATCATTCTTACTTTTCAATCCTTATTAATGTCTATTCATCAGATTTCTACATCCATCCCACACTTAAAAAATAATTCCAAAAGAATAAACCACAGTGTCGATGTTTTCTCCTCTTTAATATTGTTGTTTACAGTTAATTCCCTCTTAAAATCGTATTGACTGACTGACTGAGAGAGAGACTGCCTGTGCGTGCGTCCACGATGCCGCTGGCCTTCCCCTCACTGCCTCGCGTTTCCGAGAAGTGGGGAAAAAGGGAAAAACCACGGATTATTTTTTTCTAACTTCGTCTTTCTTCTTGTGCTGCATCTTCTCGTAGTCGTGGGAATGAGATAACGTGAGGCAAAACTAGAACTGAAAGAAGGAATGATAAAACCGAAATAGAGATGGATGACAGTTAGAGAAATAATAAAGATTTATCTTTAAAAAGCTCAAAAGAGGGTGTAGAACGTACGAGATGCTTATAAGAAAGGAAAACTGCAGTGATCGAAGGAAACTTATAAAAGAGACTAAAATGAAGACGAAAACACAAAAATAAATAAATAACAGAAAGACAAAAGAAAAAACAAATGCTCACATAAACAAGAAAAGCTGGCAATTCACAGTAAAAAGTGTATATATAAACATTTATCAATCTATCGCTAGTCACGTCACGCGCCGGTCGAAAGGAGTTGGCGGCTCATAAACAAGCGATATTTAACGCAACACCATCATTATCGTCATCATCACCATCATCATCATCTCCATCATCATCATCATCATCACCTGCATCGTCATCGTCCTTGGGAAGGGTTTATTCACCTTATCCCGAACAAGGATAGAACTGGGAAATTCTGATGAATGTTATGTGCGACTCTGATGAAAGTAAAGTGCGACTCTGCAAAAAAAAAAGAAAAAAAAAAAGTGAAGCCTGACTTTATTTAACGAATGTAAAACACGATTCTAAACGAAGTAATGTATGATTCCCTTTAAGGGATGTAAAATCCAACTCTTTAAATAAAGTGACGCGGCCTATTACACTTAAAATGAAAATAAAACAAGATTCTCTAGATAAAGTGAAACATGACCCTAAAGATCAAGAGAGTACGACTCTGCGAGAAAAAATCTTTATAGACAGTTAAGTGGGGATATTTTTTTCAAAGGAAAGTAGAGCAAGAAAGAAAAAAAAAATCAGGATATCACGACATGCTGCCGTCCACTGCGTCACAACATGCCTTTTTTTTGCACGATGAATTCACGCGGGTAGTAACAGCATGGTACGTTGATGCAGACAAAGAGCGAACCTCAGATTCCGTTCCGTTTTCCTATGAGGAAAATTTTTTTAAAGACCGCTCCAAAGAGCGAAGACCGAGAAAAAATAAAAATCAGCTGATTCCGGCGTACAAACAGCAACGGGGCGGGAAATGTGTTCGCGGGGAAAAAGTGCAGTCTGGACTACGCACGTTTGCTTCTCAAACTCTGACGGGCAAGTTTGATCTAACTATACACTTTGCAAATTACGCAACAACTGGGGTATTGAGATCTCAAATACATGGGCCCGTGCTGTGAAGAGATTTGCCGGGATCAAGTAGAAATCCGGTACCTGATCTCTTCAGGTAAATCTACATCACGGACATTCTTGCTCCAACACTTGCTCTCTTCTCTCCCTTTTTCTTCTCTTTTCCCAGTCTTCTTTCCCTTTCCTTCTCTTTCTTTCTCCTCTTTTCTCTCTCTCTCTCTCTCTCTTTCTGCCTTTCATTTCCTCTCCCTTCTCTTTCTCTCCCCCTCTCCTCCCTCTCCCTTCCCCCCCTCCCTCTCTCTCTCATAAAACTTAGTCAAAGGTTGCTCTCTCGACCCGCCTATCCTGCAGCACCGAAGAAAGAGTTTTATTGGCTGCAATATTCAATCGTGACACATCCTTGACTGCACAAAGACTTTCCTGGCTGTCACCCTGCCCGAGCTGCCACTTCTAGGAGCTGCAAGTCGGTTCCGCAAAGGACAAAGGTTTGTCTAACACGCGCGAGGATAAATACACGTGCATACGCACAGAAATGCACACACGGCAGCACTCGAACATGGAGTAGAAACATACATGCATAAATTCAAAGCGTGGAGAGAGGGAGGGAGGGAGGGAGGGAGAGGGAGAAAGAGGGAGAGGGAGAAAGAGGGAGAGGGAGAAAGAGGGAGAGGGAGAGGAAGGGATAAAGGGAGATAAAGGGAGAAAGGGAGATAGAGGGAGGGAGAGAGAGAGAGAGAGAGAGAGAGAGAGAGAGAGAGAGAGAGAGAGAGAGAGAGAGAGAGAGAGAGAGAGAGAGAGAGAGAGAGAGAGAGAGGACCTGGTGAATATTCAGATTCTATATCTACAATATTTTAATCCCAGTTAATTTCAAAGAGCGTTGCAAGAGCGAATCAACATTGCATGTAGCGTAATCATATTTTGAAAGCCATGCCACCATGTACGTAGTATTCACTCTTTCGATTATTCCCTGAAGTTATCGAATATACTATGAACACCGTCCGATAGTTGGTTGTAAATTCAGACACACATTTTTTTTTTTCTGTTTATATTGCTATTTTCTAAAGAGATATTACTATTCCATTAAAACTGGGAGTATTTCGTATGGCTGTTGCGATCAACCTACTTGCAAAACTGTTGCATATTTACAATACTTTACAAATCATTCGCTATTGAGGGGTAATTTCATATTTCCTTTTTAAGCCTACAAGCTTAATAGCAAATTGTCCCTGTTCTTAATTAAGTATCATGCTTTCTCATAATTAACCGCAAACATCACTAAAATACATGAATGAATAACATACATATTTATTTTTCTATTATTTTCTTAAAGATTTACAACATATTTCCGAAGCTGGACTGATATCTAACATTTTCATATCATAGTAATGTAAGAAGAAAAAAACGTAAACAAAGCATATTCGACACACACACACACACACACACACACACACACACACACACACCCACACACACACCTCAATTCAAGTGCGAAATAAAATTAGCGCATAGTGACCGACAGGCGCTAATGGAATAGGAAACATGTGCTATTTCACGCTACCAATTAAAAGTGCTGACCTCATCCTCACGTTTTGTTGTTGTTTTCTTCATATTTTTAACCTCGCTGTTATCCGCTTAACATAGAAAAAAAGAAGAAAAAAAATGATCCGAACTTCGCCTCAAAAGTCATGTCCTGTGTAGCATAGGGCGACAAGAGCAAACCACCACCAGACTTGTCACACAAAGATTGTCGACATTTAATACACCAGTGTGTATGTTCTATAAAAAAAAAAAAAAAAAAAAAAAAAAAAAAAACAATAATCCGTTTAAGTGTTAACAAAGGCGGAAAACAAAGAAAACGTTATTCTTCAATATGTCCATATTTGCAGGTCTTTGTGTCGTGCACCATTTCTCAGTTCTAAAATAATAACAATAATAATATAAATTATAATAATAAGAACGAAATACAGCAATAATCAGAAAGAAGAAAGTTACAAAACGAAATAAATTGTTATGCCAATATTTGTAAAACAGAGGCAGCACATACAAACGAATTTTGATTTATTGATCACGTACTGAAGACTCTTACAAACATCGCAGCGTTTAACAGCGTCGTATAGTTCCACCTGTATAAACTGCACCCAGGAGAGAGAGAGAGAGAGAGAGGGGGGGGGGGGGGGAGAGAGAGAGAGAGAGGGGGGGGGGGGGGAGGGAGAGGGAGAGAGAGAGATAGAGAGAGAGAGAGAGAGTGAGTGAGTGAGAGAGAGAGAGAGAGAGTGAGAGGGGGCGGGAGAGAGAGAAAGAGAAAGAGAGACAGAGAGAGGGAAGGAGAAACATATATATATATATAGAGAGAGAGACAAACAAAGAGAGAAAGATAAACAAAGAAAGAAGACCTAGCGAACTGCAATCCCCTTATCCCGCCCCCAATTCCGCCCCAAAGACTTCCACGTTTAAATCCCCCTGCTTCCCGCCCACCCCGCCCATCCCGCTCACCATTGGAGATGAAAGGCGGAGTGACCCTGCTTCCTCCATCGACTCCAAAAGGCATTTCGTCCGCGCAGTCCCTTGGCATTCACGGTTCTCATTTCCCGCGGACTCATTCATCTTCTGGCCTTTCAGGGGCTATCTCCTTCCCTTGCTTGCTTTCTTCCCTTTTGCTCTTCCTCTCTACGTTTTCTCTGTCTGTCTGTCTCTCTGTACCAGTCTCGCATTCTCTCTCTCTCTCTCTCTCGCATTTTCTCTCTCTCTCTGTCTCCCCCCCCCCCCCCTCTCTCTCGCATTTTCTCTCTCTCTCTCTCTCTCTCTCTCTGTCTCCCCCCTCTCTCTCTCTCCCTCTCTCTCCCCCCCCCCCTCTCTCTCTCTCTCTCCCTCCCCCCCCTCTCCCCCCCCCCCCCTCTCTCTCTCTCCCTCTCCCCCCCCCCTCTCTCTCTAGTCCCCATTCTACCGTTTCTCTTATTTCTTGTTTCGATCCATCCCATTTTTTCTCCATTCACATTCCCATAATACTGATTCTCTTATGCCTTTCTTTTTTCATCGCCGTACTGTTCATCCCTCCCCTTCTCCCCTCTTCCCTTTACTTCATTTCTTCTTCATTCTCTTATGCTGTCTATCATCTCTTTTCTAATCTCCCTTTTCACCTATCCTTGAATTCCATCATCTCTATCTCTCGTCTCTTATTCTTATATTTTTTAAAACTCTTACGTCTTTCATCCTCTCGATCCCCCTCCCCCATGGCCAAAGCGAGGACATGTTAGCAGTTCATCATCTTTAAAGAGTTCCATCCGGTGCCCCTCCCCCGTCCTGGCTCTCTCTCCATACCCCTCCCTCCCATTCCCCGTCCTCTGTCTCTCTCTCCTTTTTCTCACTTTCCGTCTCTTTTCCCTTCCCCTTCCCATGTCCTGCTCTCTGTCTGGCTTCCCTTTACCCACTCTCTATCTCTCTTTCTTCCCCCTCCCTTGCTTGTCCCCCCTCTCTCTCCTTCCCTCCCACGCCCATTCTCTCCCCTTCTCCCTCCCCCGCCATCTCTCTCTCTCTATCTATCTATCTCCTCCCTTCCCTGTCCTCTCTATCTTTCTCTTCCCTTCTCTCTCTTACCCGCCCTCTGTCTTTCTCTCTTAACTTCCCTCTTTTTCTCCCTTCTATCTCTCTTCCTTTCCGCCCTCTGTCTCTCTTTTGTCTCCCTCCCTCCTCATTCCGCCTGTATCTCTTTTCCCGCCCTATATCCCTTCCTTCCTTCTCATCCTGATTGGCTTCTTTCCCTCTATCCCTTCCTTCTTCCTGGCCTTCCTATCTTTCTTTCCCCGCTCTCTATTTTTCTCCCTGTACCTACTGTTCTTTTACATTTTTGTCTTCTCTTATTCTCTCTCCTTTACCTTCTACGATTTAATCTTTATCTCTCCATTTCTTCCCCTATAATTTTCTTTGTATCCTTTTCCAAATTCTCTGTAAGTCAGTCTTTCACCACACGTGTCTGGTTGGCTTTGTTTCATTTCATATTTTTTTTCAGTAGATTCTTTCATGGTAAAAACACGAATACAGATGCACATGTATATTTGGAAGCGCACACACAACATAAACATAAGCGTAGTCACTTACATACAGATGCACATGTATATTTGGAAGCACACACACAACATAAACACAAGCGTAGTCACTTACATACAATCTCCCCTCCCTCTCCAGACTCACGTACCGCCCCCCCCCCCCCACCTCTCTCTCTCTCTTTCTCTCTCTCTCACACACACATATATACATATCCTCACATATACACACAAAGGGACACTCATATACACCCCCCCCCACACACACACACACAAGCAAAGTGAGCTCACAGGAACGTTATCTCGGCAGGTGCGGTGGCATCACATGTTACCTGCGGGAAAGAGAGGCACGAATGAGATCTCAAATAATACAACAGTAATAACGATACTATTATAAAACAACTACAAGGAAACAGATGACTCAGCATAAGAAATCCCATTCAGGTTGAGATGATGGTAAGGGAAATTGTCAGTATCTTCATTGTTTTGATTTTGGTAATAATAATTTTTATTATCGTTATCATCCTCACCGTCATCATAATTTTTGTTGTTTGTCATCATCGTTATCATACCAAAATAATAATAGTAATGGTAATAGTAATAGGAGAGTCGGAATAACGATAATAATAACAAGAATAAGAATAACAACAATAATAATGATAATGATAATGAAATAACTTTATTATCATTCAGCTATTCTTCTTTTTTATTAACATTATTACAACCCTTATCATCACTGTCACTCATTATCATCTTTGCTAGCAACATTATATAATAACAATATCACTAACAACACGAATTATGAAGTAAAAGGTAAACACGCTGATAAAAGCGGCAACACAAAACCGCATAATTCCATATGTACAATAAATACATAAAATACACAAAGGCACTTTTCAGCAAACAATCATATATTTGTACAGTGAACAAAAAGATTAACAAAAACAAAGAGTTCTTTTTCATTAGTGAAAGACATCATTTGAAACTTCCATTCAAAAATAAAATAAAATGAATGTACAGCCCTCGTCTCCTACGTCACCGGGCTCACCTTCACCTCCTCCGCCCTCCCCTGAACAGGTGTCTCCCTGCCCCTCCCACGCCCCACACGCTCTGTCACGAATAAGTATATTATATCAAATATCCGTCTGACTCTCCCCTCCTTCTACACCTTGTCCTTTCCTCTTTTCGTTCTTTCCTCCTTCGCTCTTTAAATCCAACTTCTGTTCCTCCTCTTCTTCTTCTCTCCCTTTCTCCTATCCTCTCTTCCTCCCATTCCTCCGTCCCAATATCTCTTCCCCTCTCCCTCTTTTCGCACATTTCTCCCCCACTACCCACTTCTCTTTCCCCCTATACCTCTCCCGCGCCCTCTTCTCTCATTTTTCTTCTCTTCCCTCCCCTCTCCTTCTCCGACTCCCCTCCCTCTTTCCTTCCTTCTCTCCCTCCCTCATCCCCTCCATCTCCCAATCCACACTCACCCCCCTTCCCCCACACACCCTCTCTCACCCCCTTTCCATGTCACGTTTGCGGTACGGGTCTGCCACGGCCCGTCGCCACGTGTGTGTGTTTGTGTGTTTACAGATGAGCTGGACCAAAAGGCTTAGCTTGTGCTCATAGATAAAAAGAATGAACAAAATAACATTTTTCTTTTTTTAAATAGTAAATAAATACTGTAAATTAAAATAAATTACGACCCTTGAGTATCCGAACCAACCGTGAGCACACGTGTGATAATTTAGGAACTGGCAACACGGGAATGATTGAGGGAGACCGAAGATGATTAAAGGTGGAGAGGGAAGCGGCAGTGGAAGATATACGAGGAATGAAAGAGAGGGATCGAGAGAAAGAAAGAAAGAGAGAGAGAGAGAAATAAAGAGAGAGAGAGAGAGGGAGGGAATATTACGATAAGGGATAAGAAAAAGAAAACAGAATAAAATAAAAAGGGGCAAAAAAACTCTAGCTACGAAAAAACTAAACTACTAACAAGAATAAATAGATTAAAATATCATTATCATAATGGTTATAACAACATCAACAATAATATACATGATAAAAATAATAATAATAACAATAAAACAACAATAATCATAATGATTACAATAACACTACTAACAATTACAATAAATAGATAAGATAAAACAAATAATTGAGCCATCTGGAGGAAGAAAATGCAACAAAAAAACACAAAAAAACAGAAGCTAAGTACACAAACCGACCAATAGATAGCGCCTAAAAAAATAGTAAATAGAAAGAAAGAGAAAAATAAAACGTAGTAATAAAAAAGAAACAGAAAAAAGCAACAGCAGCAAGCCACAGAGACGACAGAGGATGCAGCTGATTGTCAAGCAGAGAAGCTTTTCCTCCCCGCTCTTGCCACACACTCTCGTCGTTGGCAAAATTGCTCTCCGCGTTGCATTCATTCCCTCCGCTGCAAGGCCAACGGGTGAAGGAAAAGAGATTCTAAAATGTGGTTATAAGTAGAGAAATGGATAACAGGACAATGGGGGGGGGGGGGGGGGTGAGTGGAGTGAGGAAATCTGTGTGTGTGTGTGTGTGTGTGTGTGTGTGTGTGTGTGTAAGTGTAAGAAAGAGAGACAAAGAGAGAAAGATTGGATATATTTACCACCATATAAGTTTGCTAATCATAATATATCACGGCCATTTCTTCCTTCTTTCCACCCCTCCCCACACACAAACACACGCACACGCGCGCACACACACACACACACAGAAACACACAAACACACGCTGAGTACATGTGACCTCCGCCCAAATCTCCTGATATCAGGTCGATCCTGTTACACTGGGCGTGTGTGGGCTTCCTTGAGTTAACGCGATAATGTTAGGACGTCGTGATATAACACCACCAGAATTCCTACTAATGCGAGGAGCGTTCACATCATCGCAAGGATATAATGTTAACAGAAGCGCGTGGATGTACGGTGAGGGGAGAGAAGAGGGGAGATGAGAGAGAGGGAAGAGGGAAATAGGGGGAGGAGGGAGATAATGAGAGGGAGAAAGAGAGAGAATAGTGAACGGCAGACCTAACGGAAAGACTCACAAAACGCTGAAGTTGTTTAAAGCCAACAACATTCACACGCTCAGATTATAATGCTAACGTTTTCCAAACAAAGGAAGAAGAAAAGAAGAACAAAAAAGCAGGAAAAGAGGAAACGGGGAAGACCCTCCCGCAGATGCCGACTCACAAAGTCACTCACCGCGGCTCGTGGCTCGCTCCTCTGTCGACATGAGCCAGAATTACACACAAAATATAAATTCTGTTACTCGTCACGTCCATTGCGTAAGGCCCCGCACGTCCTCCTGTTATCTGCGACGTTACCGTCCAGCAGAGAAACAGCATGAACACGAACTCATGTTACATCACGTTACCCGTTTACTGTTTTAACGGGTAACGGCAAACAGTCGCGGAATTACTACGATGCCCGACGTTGCGAGTCTTAACTTCAACGCGCGTTAAATATGACTGACAAAGTACCAACACGCTGTGAATACAAAGCCTTTAAAGAAAGAGTTCTGAAAAGTCCTGAAGGTCGAAAAAGGTCACGCACATCACAAAGGGACGCCACCCCCCCCCCCCCCTATACAGTACCCTTTCCCCTTTCCCCTTATCCCCCCTTTCCTTGTTTTTGAGTGACGTCGTTGGTGTCTATTGCATGTTCTGGCACATATGGCGGAGTTACGCCGCGTGAAGCAATATTTTGTGACTTAATGATCAATATTTCATGACTGCCTTGGCGGGTCGCGGCCAAGTTGCTCTCTCTCTCTCTCTCTCGCTCTCTCTCTACCACATACTATACATCTCTTTCTCTTCCTATTTTCCTTTCTTTAATCTTTTCCCCAGACCCGTTATCTTTCTCTACATTTACCCTTCACTCCCTTCCCCCCCCCCCCCTTTCTTCCCCTCACTCCTCCTCTCTCCCTCATCCAAATTCTTTACCATTATCGTCTCTTATCTTTCTTCCTAATTATTTCTCATTTTCCCACTTTCTATGCAAGTCCTCGAGGCACAGCAAACCGAAATGCTACCACCAACCTCGGGGTGACAACGTGGCACCCTATAATGGAACGTGACGTGACACTTGACAAGGTTATTCGGCGTGACGCAAGTGTGACACTATATGTAACTTGTACCATCATTTCTAGCTTATCACTTCTTAGCGTACTGTCATCTTTGCGTTTCATCTTTTTTTTCTCTCTCCCCACCAGCAGTCTATCATTCCTACTTTCGTACTTTCACTGTCACTTTTGGATTATCATTTATTTTTATGTTGATCTACTACTTGTAATCTTTACTTTCTTTTACCCTTAAATCTCTCGTGAACTATTTCTGTTTTTATCTACCTTAAATCTCCCGTGAGCAATTTCTAGTTTCATCTACCTTTAAACTCTCGTGAACTACTATTTCTACTTTCTTAGCTCTCCTACGTACCAGCAATAAGTACTCATGTCTTCCCTTAACTTTTACTAATTTCTACTTTCATCTACCAATTGCTTTTTTATAACTATCATCACCTGTAACTTAATTACATAGACCTTTTTCCGTCTACCACAAATCGACTTTCACACTAATTGCTTACCCCTACTCTCGTTCTTTCATTTTGTTCGATGATGAAAAGATGATGGAAGCAAAAGAAGATGAGAGAGGAGGGAGAAATATTAAGAGGAAAAGAGGAGAGAAAATGGGTAGGAAGATTGAGAAAAGAAAGAGAAGACAGGGAGATTAAGAAGAGAAAGAGACAAAAGGAAGGAAAATTGAGAAGAGAAGGTGTTGTGTGAGAGGCGACGGAAAGGGAGCGCATCTGGCCACGATGAAGCTACCTCCCGTGATCATCTCGTGACCTTTGACCTCTTCCGCTTCCCTCTGCGTCTAATGACTCACTCTAATAACAGATCACCTGTTAATCCCTGGCCATTACTTTAGTCAGCCTTACGTCACCGATTTCTGCCCCCACCCCCCTGCACATGACACTTGCTCCCTTCTCTCCCCTCCTCTCTTCTTTTATTCGTTCATTTTCTTTCCCTTCTCTCTTTGGTTTCCCAGTCCATTTTTCTAATTCTCTCTTCTCTTCCTTTTCCTTCTCCACATTATATTTACCCTTGTTCTCCCTCTTCCTATCTATCGTCTTCCTTCCCACTTAATTACTTCTCCCTCCCTTTCCTCTTTCCCCCTTTCCCTTCTCCATATCCTCTACATCTATTCTTCTTCACTTCTATACTCTCCTCCCTCATGTTTCTCCCGTTTTCTTCCTTGTCACCTTCCCCATTTTCCTCCTGGTCTCTTTCTTCTTCCTCTTCCTCTCGTACACATCCAGCTCCATTTCTCACCATTTTTTCTTCTTTCTCTTCCCCTCCTACTCCTCTAGCCCCTTTCCTCCTTCTCATCTTTCTTCGGTGCTCTTTGCCCTCTTGAGAGTTCCTACAACAAGTGTTTGTTGTGTGCGGTGAATCTGCACTTCCTCCTTACATTCGCATCTGCTTCTCCTTTTATTCCTGATTCTCTTTCTTCCTCATTTACTTTCATTTTTTTATTTTTCACTTCATCATTCCTACTCCTCTTCTCTTCTTTTAACTCTCTCTCTCTCTCTCTCTCTCTCTCTCTCTCTCTCTCTCTCTCTCTCTCTCTCTCTCTCTCTCTCTCTCTCCCCCAGTGTCGTGATCTTTTCCAGCTGAACAATATTGAAAAATATGACATAAAACATGCAGCTTGCCTCTGAATGAGCTGCCTGATGAGAGAGCACACTTGTGACAGCTCTGAATCCATTTCGATGCAGTTTTTGGGCATAAATCTCTAAATTCGTGAGGTGTTACTGATCCACATATCCCCGTGTGTAGAAGGAACGGCATGGTTCTGTGTTATACTGGGGATACGCATGCACAAACGTGTTATTTCTGCGTAGATGTTGATACTGACATCCCTGAGTACTCACAGAGCCTATATAAAAATCTCTTTTTTTTCATCTTGTTCTCTCGCTCTATCTCCCAAGGCTTCTCTCTCTTCTTTCTCTCTCTCTCTCTTTGATCATAATCTGATTTCCTTTTCCCTTTATTCGCCCTCTCTCTCCCTCTCCGCTCCCCCTTCCCCCTACTCTCCTCTCCCTCTCTTTCTCTCACTCACTACTCCACCCCTCCTCTCTCTCTCCCACACGTTCTCCATAAGGGACGCCGGGCACGCCAAGATGCACAAAGCGAGTCGTTCTGGCATCACTCTGGGAATTGTGACAGAGCTTCGTCATGGCACCTGCGTGTGACTCTAACGCAATATCTATCGCAAGTATGGACAAAATTCGTGATGTTCGAGGAAAAAAAACCATATCCTTCCAACAAAATAAATTCGTGTCTAAAAATATAGTGATTCCACTCATAGGTGATTTTTCTTTGGGTCATTAGTATTGAATTTTGTTGATAACGAAGTTTAAGATGCGGATCATGAGCCATTATTTACTCTTTAATTTGTCACTATTATCATTGTTATTATCACTATCATTAAGATAATCCTTAACATTATTTATATACTTTTGATGAGGAAAGGGATTTGGATCCAGTTTGAGTTAGATCAAGCAGGATTTTATTACAAAAGGCAAAAGGAAATTTACAAAGCCGTCTAAACATACTTGAAATCACTACGGGATAGAATCCCTTTGCGACGAATGACAAAACGGTCTACCGTGTTGATAAAATGACGGGGAAAAGCACTATACACAAAAGAACCATCATTCTTTGTGTAAATGGGATCTTTTCTCTCATACCTATACAATACAGATTACAAACATCATTCAGAACTCACGATTGCATTCCGTATTCAAAGCACGGATTCCACACCCTATTAACAACACTGCAATCACACGAAAACAGGCACACATCACAGTTACCAAACAGAGGGTAACAGATACCCACAATTACGGGTCGATCACGACACAAACACATTCTGTGTCGTCTTTGGGGTCCGTCGTGGTAGATCTGATCAGAGTGGCCGAGAAAACGTCCACGGGATTCCCACGGTGACGAGCTGGAGGGGGGAGGAAAGAGGGAAGGGGAGTAAGAGGAAAGAGGGGGAGGAGGGGGAAGGGGAGGAAAGAGGGGTGGAGAGGGGGAGGAAGAGGAAGGAAGGGGGAGGGAGAGTAAAGAGGAGGAGAAACGAGGGGGAGGGGTGGGGGTGGGGAAGCAAGGGGAAGAAAAGAGGGGGAGGGGAAAGGGGCAAGAGGAAGGAGGGAAAAGGGATGGGGAAGGTGGGCTGGAGAAGGGGGGGAGGGGAAGACAGGAGTCAGGAGAGGGGAGAGGAAATGGAGGAAATGGGAGGGGGAAGATGGGGACGGGAAGAGGAGGGAGAGACAGAAACGATAGGGAGAAGGGAATAGGGAGAGAGGAAGAGGGGGAGTAGAGGGAAGAGGAATGAGAGGATGGAAAGAGGGAAAGGGGGAAGGGAGAGAGCTGGGGATTGGGGAGGGGATGAGCGAATGAGGAGATGGAAGAAGAAAGAAGGAGAAGAGAAAGGAGGGAGAGGCATATGGGGAGGGAAGGGGAAGTGGGGAGAGAGAAAGTGAGAGGGAGAAGAGGAAGGGGGGGAGAAGAGCAGAGGGTGGGGGAGGTGGCGTGACCCCCTCCCTTGCGTTATTACTTCTTATTGTGTTACTGTGAATTGTGTTACGCTATGTGTCAATCGGCGTTACAATGCGTTACTCTGAAGCAAGGTCTATATAAGTATATAGACCTTGTTTCGTGTGGTCTTACCGGTGTGTGTGTGTGTGTGTGTGTGTGTTAGGGTATATATGTACGTCCAAGTGTGTGTGTGTGTGCTGGGCGCGCAGACGTGTATGTGTATGTGTCTGTGCATACATGTGTAAGATGTGTACGTGTATATTGGCAAGTGTATATTTGCATATAAACGTGTGTAAGCATGTGTATACAAGGCTTATCACCATCTCTAAAAACAAATTGCAGTCAGCCGAAGCGCTGGGTATATTCTGAGACATTTGAAAATAAACAAGCTCCATCGCAAACTGAGTGGCTCTCACGCAACCTTGTAACGGCAATTCGACAATAAACCAAAAGCGACATCTTTCCCATGGACTGACGCAAGGAATCGGTTCCTACAAAATAAACATCTCTCATGGTTAGACCGATGAGAAAAGTCTCTCGATATTTCACAGTGACATCAACGCAAGAGGTATCCTACTTTTTTTTCTCGACAAACACGCAGCGGAAAGCGACAACTACGACGAGGGAGCTGAGGAGGGGGGGGGGGGGTAATCACACGTAGAAAGCCAATTAAGCTTAATTTTCTCTGCCTACAGCCCTAAGAAGTTGCGGTAATCAGTGAAATGATCTGCGCTTTTTTAGGCTAGCGTATCATTACCATAATTTGGTAGATCATTCTACCTTTCCTTCGAAATCGAATGTAAAGATTGAAATAAACATATGAAATGATTGAAAGGTAAGGTAAGTAAGAACACTGTCAGATATATATGTATATATATATATAATTTGCGTATACAAATGTGTACATATGTGTATATAACTGTGGGTGTTTTGATTACGTCCTATAAGGATTAAAGTTTCTAATGTGGCAATATTTAACTTCAACTATGTGTAAACGTTGCTCTGCCTACATTTCTATTCACAAGTGTATACATATTGCGCAAACAGAAACACACACATTTTTTATTCAAATGCGTTTAATTCTGTACAAACATACACATGGGTCTATACACACATATAGCGACACACATTTTTATTCACATGATGTATACATGCTGCACAATAACGAGCACGCTCGCACACACACACAGGCATATATATACACATACCCTATACATATATATTTATTAACAGTACTGGGACTATAATATTCTTGAAGAAAGACTTTTGATATTATCACGAGAAAGAAAAATATTACAGACGTTCTGAAATCACACGAAAAATTTAAATCAATTACGGAGAAAAGAGTCAATTCAGAAAATCAACGAGGAAAATAGACTTAAAGAGCCCCAGGGTTGCCAACTGTTCCAAGTGAGAGAACAATCACCGAAAACGCTTAGTGAAATGCACGCAATTTATGCATCTCGCTGCACGTAAGCGGCGCGCATTCGAGAGCTGGAGATGGGGTCCAAGACGCGACGAGAGGGAGGGAGAGGGAGAGGGAGAGAGGGAGGGAGAGGGAGAGGGAGAGGGAGTGAGAGAGAGAGAGAGAGAGGGGGGGGGGAAGGACCGCTGGAGATAAGGGAGGGGGACGGGTAATGAGGTAGAGGAAGGCGATTGGAGGATGAGAAGGGGGAGGGGGGAGGGGAAGTTAAAGTAAAACTGCTTCTCGAGTAAATTGCTTTAGCTAATGGCGTTTGCGGATTGGCAATCGTGGAGGCGAAGACATGCCGGCACTTAACGCCCACCGCAAAGTGACTTCACTCTCTATCCAGACGGGAAGAAAGTTCGAGAAAGTTCCTTTGCGGAAACGCGGCGTGCGCTGCGGCGGCGGTAATGGAGGCGGAAGGCCCGGCGGCGCATGCGATTCTCTGCCGCTGCAGCATCACAGATGAGATTCAGCGCCGACAAGAATGCCAGGCACCGGGCGGGGCTTCTGACCGGCAGGAGCTACGCGAGGGCCGTCGGGCGGCCGGTGACGGAGAGCGACGTGACGCGCGCTAGATCGAGTGGCCGGAACGAGGGCCAACGCGATCATAACGGGCGGCCAGGAGTGACGACGAGGTGACGGCACGCTGATAGTCCCCGAAACCTGCAGGGCAGCACGGCGGACAGGAACCGGGACCACGTCAGAAGGCAGAGGGGCGATGACAGGACTTTTGGCAGAGACTGGCGCGACTGTGACGGAGAATTGCGTGATGTCATCCGGAAGCAAGCAAGCAGGCGCGACTGTTAGTGTCGGAGGCCGCGACACATCACGCAACCGCGACTTGCAGAGATAAAGCAAGAACATACTAAGTGATGGAGCCATTTCCGGTGCAGAGTTGCGAGAGAGGGAGGGAGACCGAGAGGGGAAGGGGGAGGTTAATAGGGAGGGGGACTAACGTTCAGTCGAAGGGGGAGGGGGGAGTTCGGCAACCAGATTGTCTATTTGGCAAGCGTACACATAAACACACACAGCCGTACACACGAAAGATACAGCTTAAATGCACAGCCATTCATAGTATTTGATAAATGTGACCTACAAGCAAATACAAACACAGTAAAACAAAACTTGAAAAAAAAAACATTGCTCTGCAACTGTTATTAAACCACCGATGCATTCAGGAACCGCTAAACAAATATACATTGTGCAACCACACAATGCATGCAACAAACGACAAACCACAAACCCTTGTACTTATAAAAATAAAATACTCCAAGCATACAATACCCATAACGAACACGTACATACAGATGTACAGTATTCACACACACACTAACACACACACACACACACACACTAACACACACACACACACTAACACACACACACACTAACACACACACACACGCACGCACAATACACAACCAATACCTCAGTCTCGCAATATTCACCACTAGTTTCTGCTCATCCAATCAACCGACACACAATGCAGTAACAAATACCAATAGCATCGTAAAAAAAAGCCTCAGCCACATCCTAAACCTCAGAAGAAAAAATCCCAGAATCTTATTAAAAAACAAAGCTATTGCACGAACATGAAACTATTCTCCTCTCTTTTCTATTCATCTTTCTCTCTCTCCCGCTCTCACTCATCTCTCTCTCTCTCTCCCTTCCGCTCTCACTCTCATTTTCTCTCTCGCTTCTGGCTTTATCTTCTCTCTCTCTCTCTCTCTCTCTCTCTCTCTCTCTCTCTCTCTCTCATTCTCTCTCTCTCTCTCTCTCCTGCTCTTACTCTCATTCTCTATCTCTCTCTCTCTCTTTCCCCCATTCACCCAGACAAAATAAAATCAAGATAAAGCGCCAGGCGACGTCACGCAGACGGATAATAAACTCTTGCAGAATCTCCTTTGGGGGAAGAGCGAGCGTGAAGTGTTGGTCGCCATCTTTGGGTGTCTGTGTTTGTCTGTTTTATCGTACCCTTCTTCTATTTCATTCTTGCCTCACTTTCAATGTTCCTTTATTTTGGCAGGTTGTTTTTATATCGCCTTCGTCTATAATCACTATCCATTTTTCTTAATTTTCCCTCCTGCTGTCCCTTTCTCTCTCTCTCTCTCTCTCTCTCTCTCTCTCTCTCTCTCTCTCTCTCTCTCTCTCTCTCCTTCCTCATCCACAGCCTTCTTCCCTCCCTTTCTCCTCTTTTTCCCCCTCTTACTATCATTTATCATACCCTTCCCCTTCCTCCCTTTCCTACCATCCACCTGCCTGCACTTGTTATCTCGCTATCACCTCCCTCCCTCCCTCCGTAACAGCCGCACAATGCACTGATTGATAATGTTTGTTTATAAGCACCGCGCGCCCACGCCCACGCACACAAACAATGGCGGGGGAGCTACGGATATGTGTGAATGCCTGCGGGCCGTTTGCAGGGCGCCGTTAATGCCGAATGATATTTGGGAGCTGCACACCAACTACATGGAGACTCCACATAGTCTTCCTAGATTTCGAAAATGCTATGTGGTCTTAAACACTATGCATACTACATGATGGTCCTATTTTCAATACAACATTGGGGATTCCACATAGATTCACTGGATTATCCACGCGGGGCAATAACCAAACCCAATCCTACAAATATAACAAAGACTAAAACCAAAACCTACGAGCCAAACAAACATACTCGCGCAAAAAAAAAAAAAAAAAAAAAATTATCGAACGAAATAACTGTCACTCTCTAATTACCCCGATCGCGTTGCTCTTAATCATCCCTAATGATTCGCCGACATTATAGCTATTACAACTACTCTCATTGCCATAATCGATGACGTTATGTCGATCGCATATCATCGGTCCAGTTAGCGATGCGTCGAATCCTGGTTAATTACGTGGCGATTGGAGTGTCTCGTAAGTGACAAATGACGGGAAAAATGAAGTACTTTGATATAATGAGTATTGATACAATAATCATGTCTGACGGTATGCTATTCCTAATATCGGTGTTGTTATAGCTGTAGTACCATTTTCTATATATTTGTCTATTTATCAATTTGTTTTATTTTCTTTTACATTATTATTTTTTTGTGTGTATGTGTGTGATGTGCACTTAATATTTCGATAGTTACACCATCTCATTCACAATGAGTGCAACTATTAAAATCGTCAGTTGCACATCATGCTTTGTAATGTTGTTCATTATTAATCTTTTTATTTTAACCTTTGGTCACAATGACCGTTGTTGGTGGCCCTATTGAAGTTGATTTAGCTTTTTATCGTGTGTTAAAGATACTGATGATGGTGATGATTTGATTTGATAAATATATTATTATTATTATTATTATTATTATTATTATTAAGATGATGATGGTTATGATGATCATGGTGGTGGTGATAGTTGATGTTTTTGTTAAAAAAGACGATGGCATTAGCGATAACATCTCAACGATGAAATTATATAAATGAGTTGAAAGAACTACAGAACACCATCAATATAGATTAAGGGAAAAAGAAATGGAGAAAGAGACGCAGAAGATATAAAAGAAAAACAGAGATAACTGAAAAAAAACGAAAACTAATCCTACATAATCACAAACAAAATATACACAGAAAAGACAAAAAGGGAACGAGAACATATGCGATGAGCTAAAAAAAAAAAAAAAAAAAAAAAAAAAAAAAAAAGAGGAGGAGGGAGAGAGGAGGGGGAGAAGAGAGAGGGGGGGGGGATAAGAATAAAGAGACACAAAAAGGTCAAAGGTATTGGTACAGGGGCAGGGGAGTAAGGCAGTGGCTGAAGGGGGGGGGGGGGGAGGACGAGGATGAAGATGAGAAGGAGGAGGAGGAAGAGGAGGGATAGAGAGGGAGTTTGGAGGAGGAAGAGGGGGAGGAGGGGGCAGGGATGGAGTTTGGAGGAAGAGAGTAAGAGGGTATGAGGGGGTAGAGACAGGATAGTAAGGAGAGCGAGAGTTGGGGTAGAGGCTGCGGTTAGTGCAGTAGAGAATGGAGGAAGGAGGAAAAAGGAAGACGGTTAGGACAGGGAGCAAGGGGAAGGAGGCAGGAGGTTAGGGTAGGGAGCAAGGGGAAGGAACCTGGAGGTTAGGGTAGGGAGCAAGGGGAAGGAACCTGGAGGTTAGGGTAGGGAGCAAGGGGAAGGAGGCAGGAGGTTAGGGTAGGGAGCAAGGGGAAGGAGGCAGGAGGTTAGGGTAAGGAGCAAGGGGAAGGAGGCAGGAGGTTAGGGTAGGGAGCAAGGGCAAGGAAGCGGGAGGTTAGGGTAGGGGCATGAGCCAAGGTCCTGGGGGAGTGGGGAGGAGAGGTGGGAGATGAGCTGACTGGGCACGGCGAGGGCGAGGTGTGACGACCAACAGGGGAAAAAATGCAGTTTTGCTTCTTTTTTTCCCACACTCTGCGGACAGCGAGTTAGCTTGTGTTGAACAGACGATTAGGGGGCATGAGGGACCGGGAAGAGAGGAGAGGGGAAGGGGAGAAGAGAAAAAAAAAAGTGCAAAGGGGAAAAGGAAGGAGGAGGAGGTGTTTATTTGCAACTTCTAGCCATATTTCTGGACCCTACCTCCTTATTTTCTTTATTTCTGTTTCTTAGCCTAGCATTTCTATTTTAAATTTTTCTGTCTTTGCCATTCTAGTTCTCATATTCCTATCCTAATCGTCTTGTTTTCCCATTCATAACAATCCACTCATTCCCCCTTGCTCCCCCCTCCCCCTCTTTTTCCAACTCGTGCCCCTCCAATACCCCCACCACCGCCCTCACTCCCCGAATATTGCCTATCCTCTAACCCTCGCTGTCTACCCTTACCCTTGCCTTACCCTCGCGAATCCCCTAACCCCTCCTTGCCTCCTTCCCCCACCCTTCCCCTACCTTACCCTTCCCGGTCCCATAACACGTCTCCCTCCCTTCCCCCCTTTCACCTCCCCTCCCTCCTTCCCAAACCTCCCTATCTCTTCCCTTTTCCTTCCTCCTTCCCCACTAACTTGTCTGCACGCTTCCCCTACCTTCGTCCATCCCCCTCTCCCTTCCTCCCCCCCTCTCCTCTCTCTCTCTCTCTACCCACCCCCCTCCTCGCTCCCCTACCCCAACCTCTCCTCTCCCTCCGTAACACTCACCCACCCCCTCTTCCTCCCTCCCTCAGATCCCCTCTCCTCCACCCCCGCCCACACGAGCCGTAACTCTCCCAATCAGGCGTAATGGCGCGGCCCCGCAAGCACTACTGCCACGCGCGCGACACACCTTGCCACTCGGCGACACGTGCTCCTCACACTTATGCATTTTGGGATACAATAATGATGGCCAGACACCTAAAGGGGCGTGCGCGTGTACGGCTGGCTGTACTCGAGTTTAAATGCACACGGGGAGTGACGGCGCACATGTATAGGAAGCTATGAGCGGAGGCGGACACACGCGAGTTACTTACACACTAATAAATACTTACAGTGGGAATCTGTGTCGCTGTACTGCTTTGCAACACCAAGTTACACACATAGAGATGATTTACACTCATGTGTGCGTAAAGTGATCTACAGTATGTACGCATACCACACAGGGTTTATCTAGAGCAGTCTTCCCCAACCCTGGAGTCGCTAAGACCTCAAAATATCTGACGTGGTCAATTCTGAAACTTGAGATATTTTCAGGATATACGTAGTCACTTACTGCTCGAGGAATAATGGATGATTTTTGTTTGAATATCATACACCAGTTTAAAATGCAGTAGTCCTAACCGCTAATCCTGTATCAGACGTGTCTCCCCCTACCTACATCCAGGTAGTTTAGCACTTTCTACAACTAAACCACGAATAGAGAAACTTAGCATGATTCAGGCCCAGGGCTCCCATTAAGACCAATTCATATAAGTTGGTAGAAAGCACTTATAATCACATTTTTAGTTTGTCTTTGTAAAATAAGACGCAACATTATTTCAGAAGTGCATGTTTTGCTAAATAACTTTTAGTATCAAATACAATTATTAAATTTAATGATGCGAATTTTGTCTATTTTCCAACCTGACAGTATTCTAACACGGATATTTATTATGTCTTTCCTTATTTTTACAGCCAACAATTAGTAATATATAATACAAGCCTATACATTGTAGAACAGACTGGGGTCGCGGTCATGTCTAGAGATGCATGATTGGGGTCGTTTGAAAAAAAGGTTGGGAGCCACTGACATAGAGTCTAGACCACGCAAGTGCGGGTATAAATGGTCCTTGTGCTTAACCTGCTGTTCCAAAGAAACAAAAGCAATACGTAAATAACAGCGATATGAATAGTTCCGACAAACAAAAGCAATACGTAAATAACAGACATGAATAGTTCCGACAAATCTTCATCTCCATAACAGTGAGCCTCCAGTGCCTAACAAGGTGCATGAACATACACACTGCATGGCCTACCACAATGAATACTCGCGTGGATGCCCTGAACTGACCGACTACAATTACCTAGGTGATTAGATGACTCAGTGAAGGAGAAAGAAAACGAACGAGACAAGACTGATAAAGCTAATTTAAACAAAAGGATGAAAATAATTACCGTGATGAGAGAAAAAGACAAAGACTATTATAAAAAAAGAACAATGGCCAGTAACGAGAAAAAAAAAGACGAAGCAGAAAAAAAACAAGAGGAAGAGGAAAAAGACAGGTACGTAAAACGAAGGATTGAGATTCCAAGAGACGAGACAAGGAAGCGATATTAAGAAAAAAAAAAAAAAAAAAAAAAAAATACATATGTAAAAGAACAAGAAAGAACACGTAAAAGGAGGGAGGGAGGGAAAGAGATCATAAGGATCGCCCAGAATGAAGTTTCACTCACTCCCTCTCTGACCGCGGGCTAATGAAGGTAATGTTATAAAAATGCCACATTATGATTAGCACAGGACCACCTGCTTACTTTCTCGCCCCCCCCCCCCCCCTGTGTAACCGCAGCACCCTGTGTTATCATACCACCACAGCATTACATGTGTTATAGGTGGGTGGGTGGGTGATAGCACACAGTATGTCGCATTCACCGACATAAACGCATGTTTAACCAATGTACGAAAGCTGTCTACAAACTGTCTACGTAATCTACGTGGCGTCTACACGTGCGCACACTTAAGCACATGCTAACGGGCTTAATAGTTTCCTGAAACAATTACTCGGAATAATAGACAGGGAAGGGTTGGACCTGATGGGTGGGTGGGGCAGAAGGTAGGAGGGGGGGGGCAAGGGAGGGTAAGAGGGGCGTAGGATGAATAAGATTAGTAGGTGTGAGAAGAGAAATAGAGAGGGAAAGGTGAGAGAGAGGGAGTGAGAGTGGGATGAGGCAAAATAAAGGAGAGGGAGTGAGATACGGCGAGCGAAAAGATAAAAAATAAGGTTTAAAACAGGAAATGAGGCAAGGAAAGTCAAAGAGAGGGAGGAAGAAGAGGCAGAAAGAAAGGTAGAGAGAAAGAGAAGAGGTTAAGGAAAAGGTAAAGTAAAACAAGAAAAGTACGATAGGGAGAAAATGAGACAAGAAAGAAAGGGGGGTGGGACAAGGATGCAGAAAATAGGACGCAGAGAAAAAAAAAGAAAAAAAAAAGATGGAGAAAAGGAGATAGGGAAGTGTAAAGTAGATAGGTCCCGCGGCAAGACCAAAGAGTGCGTTGAGCAAGTGTCACGCACCGGCAAATGGAAAGTACCGATGTCATTAACGATGTGTTGCAAGGGCCGATCTGTGTCTCAACTGGCTTCTAGTCTCAAAAAGGAGGAATGAAGGAAGAAGAGAAGAGAGGATGAAGAGAGAGGGTAAAGAGGAGGAAGAAGAGAAGAGAGAGTACAGAGAGAGGGTAAAGAAGAGGAAGAAGAGAAGGGAACAAGAGAGAAAGAGGGATAGAAGAAAAGGGGGGATTAGAGATGATGAAAAGCGGAAAAAGAGAAGAGAGGTAGGACGAGAAGAAAAGAAAGATGAGAGAAAAAGAAAGGTGGAGAGGAAAAGGGCAAGAAGAAAATGAACGAGAAGAAGAGGGGGAGCAAGGGAGACAAGAGGGAGAAGACGAAGGGAAAGGAGCGAGGATGAGAATGGGGAAAGGATAGAGAGGAATATACATAGGGAGGTATAAAAAAAAAAAGGGTAAGAGGAAGAAGGGTTACGAAAGAAAAAAACAAGAGATAAAATAAGAAAAAAAAGAAAGAAAAAAGATGATACCGTGGCACAAAAAATATGGAAAAAGGAAACCGGAGTCAAAAGAGCGAGAGAATAAGAAAGTTATTCAAAAGGAAGAAAGTCATTTCAGCGATGAAAGTCCCGGACGAGCAACAGAACGCCATAAAAATAGTAATGAAAGCGCGATCAATCACTGCCAGGAACATGCACGCCATCACGAATGCAGATAAGTAAACAGGGAAGCATAAGAAAGTGTAAAAAAAAAATATGATGATGTATCAGAAGAGACAAGGAACGTAAGAACTCGAGTGCCGATAAAGAAAATAAATAAGTATCATATACATCACATGATGAAATATAAGACTGTATGTACGAAAACAAATTACACGTACATACACACACACATACACAGTTTAGACACAAGAAGGCGTGTGCACTTGCGCGTGTGAGTGTGGATTTGTAGGCTAGGTACACATTTAAGTAAACGTGTACCTTAATCATGGTATATTATATAACCCAACTCGCTCAACCGTACAGTTAAAAAACAAACAAAAAAAAACAAAACAATCAACCAGTTTCACCATCAGTCCTTCTAAAACAACTCTTATTAATCCCCAAAATAATGACCACAACAGCAATTAAAAGAACACGAAAACAACCAGAGACAACTCGAAGGCATTCATCAAAACACAAGAATAAACACATGTTGCTCAGGCCCTTGTTTTGCGCACCGAGACGCCCGCGATCCAGTTACGCGCATTTCTTCTTTATCTTTCTCTCGCTCTTGGAATTCCTGCGATTTTCCTTTCGTTCTTGTGGTTTGTTGGAAGTGGAGTCTGATGGCTATCTGTCGAGGGCTGTCGTGGTTCGTCGTATTGGGAGATGAAAGAAAGAAAGAAAAAAATGTGAAAATAGAAAAGTTGGGCATTTTTGTGTTGCGAAATGATCCGCCACTTAGTCGAATAAACGTCTCTTTCAAAATATTCGGGGCAGAATAAACACTTTATTTCCACGTCCTCGTTTCCACTTCACTGAATGCTTTACTCGGTCCATGTAAGCGAACGGGAAGCAGAACAACGTCGGATAAGAAAGACACGGCCGGATAAGACGATGATACAAAAGTTACTTAACGCAGGTAAAAAAAAAAATATATATATCGAAACACACAGATGGTTAGGGAAATGACGAAGTTCAGCGGACTAAAAACATTGGAGGCTTGCGACAATACAACAGTTTCAACAAGAGCAAAAGCTATTACCAAACGGTGAGGAAAAACAAAAACTGAATTTTGGCAGTGAGAGAGTCTTGAACGCTACAAGAGACGCAGTGAGCGAGCGACGGAGACAGAACGGCGGCGGGAATTGCCAGGGCCCACCAGCGAACCGGCACGCGGCACAGGAAGCGGCAAGGTTGGCAGACTCATTACGACCGAGTGTGTGATAGGGAGAAAGCGCAATTCTATGCAAGTCTTGGCCAACTCGAGACTCAATTGCGCCGCTGAGATGTTAATGGCTGCAATGGGAAGTGCTCTCGAGCCGGATTCACCTTGACACATGGATTATCAAGCATGCCAAGCATTCGGAGTGACAATAACAAGCGCTGCCTGTTATTGTTAGATTTTTTTGCCAGTAACAATGGCGACGATCTCTGGCTCTGCCTCTCTCATTTTCTCCGCTCGAACTTCATCATCATCTCACCCTCTTTCTCACTTTCAATCTCTTCCCTCTACCTTTCCCCGTCTTTCTTTCTTTTTCTCTCCTTCTCTACTTTTTACATTTTCTCAATTTCTCTATTCTTCCCTTCCTTCTTCCCCCTCTTCCTCCCTTCCACCATCTTCTTCCCTTACTCCACCATCTTCTTCCCTTACTCCACCTTCCTCTCCTTATCCTCCTTCATTTTTCCTTCTCTCCCATTCACTCCCTTCCTACATCCTCCCTCCCCTCCTCCACCTTCCTCTCTCCCTCATTTCTTAATTCCCCTTTTCTTCCAATTTTCTCTCCCACCCCTCCTATCCCTCTCCCTCCCTCACTCTACCCATCCCCCCTCTCCCTTCCCCTCCCTCACTCTACCCTCTCCCTTCCCCTCCCTCACTCTACCCTCTCCCTTCCCCTCCCTCACTCTACCCCCTCCCCCTCTCCCTTCCCCTCCCCTAGGCGCACACAGGTGGTATACCTCGCGTCCTTCCCGTTTTAATGACGGCGAAACGTGTCTCCATTACACCATCGCATGTACCATGTACGTATCACATGTCCCAGTAAGAATACATAAATGGATCTGTATAAGTATCCGCACTCTCAACACGATGACAGCGCATAGACAAGACCCATAAACTCACATAAAAACAAAAACAAAAACAAAAAAAATACACAAAAAAGATAAAGCACCTAATTCCCTCAAAAACGCAAACTTTAAAACATACGCTTCAGGTACTCACAGCTTTTAACAAACAAAATACAAAAAAATAAAGTACGTAATTCCCTAAAACTCAAACTTTTAACACACACTCCCAAGTTCGCACAGCTTTTATGTACGTAACCTTCACACACACACACACACAAATACCGTCACGTCGCACATACGGCCTTTTACTTTCCCCTGAGTGACCACCCGAGTGTCATTACGTGGGAAACATTCAGGGTCGGAAAACGCTTTAGGGATTAAGGGAAAAGAGTTTACAAGCAGGAAGACTTGAGCTTGCGATAAACCGATATAAAGTGAGAGAGATAAGAGAGGAAGGAGGAGATAGCGAGGAAGAAGGAAAGAGGGAGAGACTAGAGAAGGGCATGAAATAGAGAGAGGGAGAGAAGTGAATGAAAATGGAAAAGAGGGAAGGAGGTAAAGAGGGAAAAGAGACAAGGAGGTAAAGATGGAAAAGAGACCGAAATGAGTAGACAAATGGGAATACAGTGAGTGAGTGAGTTAGAGATTTAGCCCCATAATAATAGCATATAAACAGACAGTTCGCATTCAAATTGACTTTATGAATAGCATAAAACCGGTTCCTGAAAATATCACAACACGAGTATCATTCTTCCACGAGGCAAGGTAATACATATCCCAGAAAATGAAAGAAAATATAACACGAAACAAGAAACAGAAACGAAGAATAAAATAAAGGGAAAACATAGCATAAAGAAAAAATCTGCCCCGAAAAAAATCACAAAGGTCACCCTCTCAATGAGTAGGAGTGTAAGCAAGTAAGCGCGCGGCGTCGAGGGCGCGGAGTTGGGGAGAGAAGGAGGAAGGGAGGAGGAAGGGAGGAGGAAGGGAAGATGAGGTAGAAGTAGGAAAGGAAGATAAGGGAGGAGGACGGGAGGAGGAGGGAGAAGGAGGAAGGGAAGATGAGGGAGAAGGAGGAAGGGAGGAGGAGGGAGGAGGAAGGGAAGATGAGGGAGAAGGAGGAAGGGAGGAGGAGGGAGGAGGAAGGGAAGATGAGGGAGAAGGAGGAAGGGAGGAGGAGGGAGGAGGAAGGGAAGATGAGGGAGAAGGAGGAAGGGAGAATGAGGGAGAAGGAGGAAGGGAAGATGAGGGAGAAGGAGGAAGGGAGGTTGAGGGAGAAGGAGGAAGGGAGGATGAGGGAGAAGGAGGAAGGGAGGAGGAAGGGAAGATGAGGGAGAAGGAGGAAGGGAGGTTGAGGGAGAAGGAGGAAGGGAGGATGAGGGAGAAGGAGGAAGGGAGGATGAGGGAGAAGGAGGAAGGGAGGATGAGGGAGAAGGAGGAAGAGAAGATGAGGGAGAAGGAGGAAGGGAGAAGGAGGAAGGGAGGAGGAGGGAGAAGGAGAAAGGGAGGAGGAGGGAGAAGGAGGAAGGGAGGATGAGGGAGAAGGAGGAAGGGAGGATGAGGGAGAAGGAGCAAGAGAAGATGAGGGAGAAGGAGGAAGGGAAGATGAGGGAGAAGGAGGAAGGGAGGATGAGGGAGAAGGAGGAAGGGAGGATGAGGGAGAAGGAGGAAGGGAGGAGGAGGGAGAAAGAGGAAGGGAGGTTGAGAGGAAGGATGGATTAGGGAAGAGAGGGGAAGGAGGGAGGATGAAATGGCGGGAGAAGAGAGTGAGGGGAGGGGAGGGGAAAGGATGAAAGAGTAAAGGAAGGGAAGAAAATGTGGCGTGGGGGAGGGGGGAGGAAAGCTGGATGTGGAGACAGGGAGAGGGAATGAGGAAGGGAGAGTGAGAGAAGGACGAAGAGTGAGAGGAAAAGAGGCAGGGAAGGGAGTGGGGAGGAGAAGGGGGGGAATGGGAAGGGAGGAATGAAGGAATGGGAGGGAATGAATAAAAGAGATGGGAGGAATGAAGAAGAAAGAATGGGGAGAGGGAGCAGGGAGAAGGAGAAGAGGGAAGCGGGAAAGAAAGAAAGAGTTAGAAAGAAGGAGGGGAAGGGGCAGGCCACGCCCGACGCGCTCCCGGTGTAAGTCACAAACCAAACTTAATAAAGAAGATCAAGCCATTAGAGCATCACGTGCCTGTGTACCCGCGCTCGTCTTTATCCCCCTCATTACCGCCCTCCTCATCGCCCTCCTCGTGCACCTGCCTTACTCTCCGCTTGCTGTAGTCTTTCCTCATTCCTCATCCTCACACTCACATATATTAGGAGTATATCAATGTCACCCACAGACAGCAAAACACTGGCGCTCGTAAATATGCAGCGCTTAAAACATGGTATAAAAGCACCCATCCATAGTTCCCTGTCGCTTAAAACGCATCGCAACATAGCCTCACTCACGTCACAGTCTCACGTCACGCGCAACATGCACTCGCAACATAGCCTCACCCCACACATAGCCTTGCACAACTCTATTACAACCACACAGTGCCTACATTACATCAGGGAATAGTCTCATCCCAAGCACAGCGCCTAAATTGCAGAAAATATGTATCATCCACAAACAGAAAATATATATAGAAAACACAATGCTATCTGCCTTTTAAGACACACCATAGCAATCTCACCCCACACACAACGCCCACAACACGTCACAGGATCACCCACACACGCGTCTAAAACATAGCACTCCCTCCTCGTCTCCCCCTCTCTAACCTTCAGCTGGCAGTCCCATCCGCGGCAGCATCGAGCATCGGCGCTGCGTCACACCCTCAGCCGCGGGCGTAGACGAGTGAGAACGAGAAAAAAGGGAAGAGAGGATAGAAAGAGAAACAAAAACGGCAATAATTTCCAAGGAGCTCATTCTCCCTCCTTAAGGTCGGGCCAAATCAAAGGTCAAACAAGTTCACTCGCGGCTCATCATCATCATCGCCGTCGTCATGCTCGACTGTGGGAGTCAGAGACGCGTCACTGGCTTCATTCGCTCTCTCTAGCTGCCGTCGTCTGTCTCTATTGCGGTCTCTTTCTGTCTCGCTGTAACTTTCTGGATCTCTCTCTCTCTCTATCTCTCTCTTTCTCCCTTTCCCTTTCTCTCTCTCTCTCTCTCTCTCTCTCTCTCTCTCTCTCTCTCTCTCTCTCTCTCTCTCTCTCTCTCTCTCTCTCTCTGCCTTTCCTTTTACCATTTGTTACTTCTGTAGAAACAGACGTCCATTCAAGTAAATTTTGCGCTGGTGTTCGGATGAAAAGCTGATGTGAATTTTATCTCTCTCTCTCTCTCTCTCTCTCTCTCTCTCTCTCTCTCTCTCTCTCTCTCTCTCTCTCTCTCTCTCTCTCCCTCTCTCTCTCTTTTTCTTTCTCTCTCTCTCCGTCTGCTGCAACCTCATCCCCATGCGTCTGCGGACTCGATTCTGGGTATCGTTGTTTTCTCCATCAGTTCGACTGATTGCGGGGGCGACTCTACGAATTCAACAATGCATGTAGCCTACTGACTCAGCTGATTAAAGCTCACCCTGACAAGAGCCGATTCAATGGAGCCATACATTCGTTCGTTGATTAATTCGACTACGCGCCTACTGAATCTACTGACCCCCCTAAACAAGTGCAGAATTCGCCGACTTCCCCCTTACAACTCAACTGACTCAGTCACGCAAGCTCTGACTCAGCTGATTCCCCCATGCGACTCAACTGACTCACGCGTGCTGATCCACTCAAGCTCTGACAACTGATTGAAGCACAGACAAGCTTTTAACACCAAGACAGACAGTTATCTAGCCCCCTTTCCTTTCAAACGAACTGAAAAAAACTAGTAACAAAGAAAAAAACTATAAAAAAGAAAAAGAATAAAGATATAGAAGAACGAAAGTAAAAAAAAACTGTACATAAGAAATTACAATAACAAGGACTTCTTCAGATACATAATACGATGTGAATCACCACTTTCACTCTCCCTTTGTACACGAACACAAGACTGTACTTGTGAGGGTACAGGCGGTACAGCAAGAGAACGGGCGGGGGTGGTGGCGGTCCCAATACAGTGAGGGTGTGGTACGGTACAGTGGTGGGAGAGGACGAGGGTGATGAGGGTTACAGTGAGGGTTATACTGAGGTGTGGCTGACAAGGAGTGGGGACGTCTCGCGAGGGTGTGGTAGGGTAAATGAGGATGTGGCGGAATACAGAGACGGTGTGGAAGAATAGTCACTGAAGAGTATAGTAGCGACGCTCAACAGTGACTATCGCCACGGTCAGCCAGCAGCAACACACGAGAAACCCCGTACATTCACACCGTAACATCAAGGTTGTTGCGTCGGGCGGTCGTCTACCATGCACGCTGCCATGCGGTCTTGTCATGCAGCTTACCACGTGATTTGTCATGCAAGTGTGGCACGTTTTTCTTTCCGTCCCGAAGCTCTCCATGTGGTTTGCCATGTGGTTTGCCATGCAGTCTCCTATGCGGTCAGCCATGCGGTTTCCAATGCGGTTTTCTAGGCCCGCGTCGGAGTGTCAACCATCTGCAGTCCCGAGCAAATGGCACTTCAGCCCGGCTCGCTTCGACGGCGCTTCAGGCCACTCGCAAACTGCGTTACACGCCCGTGAGAACACAGAAGTATGCATTCCCTTTAAGCCTTCTATACGATTGGATTTTATCTCTCCCTCTCTCTTCTTCCTTTCTTCCTTTCTCTCTCCCAAAGCCACTCCACTATGGCGGCACCTCCATATATTCCTCGTGGCCGTGCCCTCCCGCCTCCCCTTTGCCTCACAATTCTCTTGTGATGGCGTGGTGCGTTCGCCTCGTTTGTGGTCACTCACTCCTATCGCTCACTCGTGTTCCTCATTAATGTCGTTCATTCAAGCCTCTCTACCTCTAGTCGCTCACTCGTGTCTCACCCACGTCGCTCATCCATGTCCCTCGCCCACGTCGGTCATCTGTGCCCCTCACTCACGCCCTTACCTCACGTCGCTCATTCATGTCCTTAGTCAAATCTCTCACTCAGGTCATCCATTCATGTCTTTACTCATGTCTATCACCCATTCCTGTTCTCACTCATGTCTCTCATTTATGTTCTCATTTATGTCATGCCCGAATAGTAACAGTAACATATAGGCCCGGGGGTCTTTGACACGACGAGACTCCCTCAGCCCTCATTCATTATCTGTCTTGTACAATGACATCAATTATTCGTTTTTTTATGTCGTATATTTTTATTTTTATTCTTATCTATTTGTTTATTCACAGCTATCGGTTTACCCATTTCTCTCCATATTCCTCTCCTTTATGGAGAACCGTAAATCATCTCCACTTACGCCAAATGTCCATTAAATATATTTTCTCCTCCGTACCTATCGTCTTGATTATTTAGAAAAAAAAAAAAAAAAAAAAAACCGCTTTTCTTCAAAGAACTTCTTTCACTTTAGCTTTTCATCCGAACTACTTTCAAGCCAGCGAGCAAAAGATACTTGAATGGACGTCTCGCTATGCAGAAGTAACAAAAGGTAAAAGGAAACGCACGCTGAGAGAGAGAGAGAGAGACTATACGAGAAAGCGAAAAAAAGCGAAAGAAATAACTAATGCTTCGCCCACATGCGCCGACGTACCTCGCCCTCGAAGCGCAACCGACGATGCTGCCGCCGCGCCACCGCTCCGAGGAGGAACGCTCATCCGCGACGAAAGTAGTACAACACTTTCACGCCTCTAAAAATACCTCCCGAGGAAGTCACGAGAAAAAAAAAGTTTTTTCGTTCTCCAAGAGCTTTTCTTCGTCAATGACCAGGAGGGGGAATATATACGGAGTGATAATAGAGACTTTAAAAGGAAAGAGAGAAAGGTGTGCGAGTGTGGAGTTTTCCGGATGGTTGGGTTTCAGATGGTTGGGGTGAAGGAGGGAAGGGGAAGGGGAAGGAAAATGGGAAAGAATTGGGAAGAGGGAGAAGAGGAGGAGAGGAGATGGGGAAGGGAAAAGGAGATAAAGGAAAAGGTGGAGGACGAGGGAGAAGCGTAATATGAACTGGGTGAAAGAGGAGAATGGCGGTAAAGACGACGGAGGAAAGAGAAAGAACAGAAAAAGAGGAATTAGCCAGATTCACCCTCTTCCTCTCCTCTCTCTCCCTCTCCTTCCGATTACCACCTCCCCCCCTCTCCCCTCAGTTTCTCGACGGGCCGTTGAGCACTGCAAGCATTGGCGGTGAACCGACCCCTGGGCGCTGGCACCACGGGAAAGCCGCTGAATAATGGAGACGCACAGATACCCCCAACTCGCTCACATGAAAAAAATAAAAATAAATTAAAAAAATAAACCCCTCACAACGACGACAACAAAAAGAAACTTCCCCTTGAGAGAAAATACCTCGCAACAATACCTCAAGAACGCCGTGTCTGCAACAGCTACGTGAGCAAAGACAACAGCGCCTCGCCATCATGTCGGGAGAGGACTCACTGCCATAACGTAGCAGGGAGGTATGAGCCGGCTCGCAGGAGGATCCTTGGGAGAAATGCCGACTTGGGTCTAACGTGGCATGGGTTACTTATAAGGGGGAAGGGGAGATGGATGGGGAAGAAGAGAAGGAGGATGGGAGGTGGACAATGAAAAAGGAGATAGTGAGGAGGAAGAGGATGGGATGAAAGGAGAGGAAGAAGGAGACGAAGAAAGGGGATGGTGAGGAAGGGGGGCGAGGATGGGCAGGAAGAGGAGAGGAGACGAAAAAAGGGATATTGGGGAAGGGGAGGAAGATGGAGACGAAGAAGAGAGGAGGATGGGGAAGAAGAGAAGGAGCATGGGAAGATAGAAGACGATAGAAACGAAGGGGATAGCAAAGAAGGAGAGGAGGATGGGGAGGATGGGATGAAGGGAGAGAAGGATGAGGAGGAAGACGAAAACGATGAAAAAGAAAAGAAAAGAAAAAGAATAGGAGGTGGGGGAAGAAACGGTGAAGAAGAGGAAGAGGAGGAGGAGGAAGAGGAACAGGAAGAGAAAGAGCAGGAGTAGGAGGAGGAGGAGGAGGAGGAGGAACAGGAAGAGCAGGAGGAGAATGGTGTGGTGGTGGAGCAGGAAGAGGAAGAGGAGGAAAAGGAGGAGAACGAAGAGAGAGACGTGGAAGAAAAGGGGGAAGTAGAACAAATTGAGGAACGAAAAAGAAGAGAGAAGTAGGAGTGAAGAAGAGGAGATGGTGGAGTAAAAGGAAGAGAAAGAAAAATAAAAAAAAGTAGTAAAAGGAGGGAAACAGTAAGAAACCGATAAAAGGATAAAAGAGAAAAAACAAAGAAAATAAATCCTGATAATGGAAGACTAGGTAAAGAAAGTAGTAAAGGAGAAAGAAAATGTTGAGAAAATGAGAGAAAAAAAGAAAGCAGAGAAAAGGAGAAAGAAAGAAATATTAGAATGCTAAACAAGAAAGAGAGAAAAGGAACGAAAATTAAAAACAAGAGAAGACCGGAAGACCGTCAGAAGAAAAGAAACAGCTCTACCGAAGACAAAAACATACATAAAAAAAAAAAAACAGAACAAAATAAAGAAAAAACAACAACAAAAAAACAACAACTGAAGTACGGAAAGAGGAAGGCGAAGCGCAGCCGCCAGAGGGCCTCGCCGCCGTATGTTCTTCCGCCTGCCAATCATTCGCCGCACAAACACTGGCCACTCGCCCCCCCGCCGCCGCCCGGACGCCCCAGCAGCCTCTGCAACGCCTGCTTCAGATTCAACATCATTCCCTCACACATTTCTTCAAAATCTGGGAGGTTTCCTTTATTCTATTTTACCTTGTTTCTGCTCTTCGAAGCTATACATGTGCTGTATTTCCCAGGCTTCCGTTGCTGTTAAGTAAATGCATTTTATTCGCCTTTACAGATAAGTAAACAAATAAATGAATAAATTTATTGTCATCTTCATCTTTTTAATTTCCTTCTATTTTTCACTGAATCTTTCTGCGTTTTTTAAAATTATTTCTCCCATTTTCATTTTCTTTTTATTCTCGATTCTGCCTTTTCAACTTCTACTTACCTCGTTCCATCCATGCTCTCCCTATCATCCTCTTTTTTCTCTTCTGTTCTCGTCCTCCCTTCCTCTTCCCCTACTATCAGATTCCCTTCCTCTGCCCTCCCTTTTCCTTTCTAAAAATTTCCCCTTCCCCTCGTTCTTTGACTTTCCTCGTTCCCTTATTACATCCCTCTCCCTCTTTTCTTCGTCCCCCTGCCTTCCATCTCTACCTCTTTTATCCCCTACTTCCCTCCCTCTATATCATACTGCTTTCCTACCTTTTACTTTCCCTCCTTCTCTCATTCCCTTCCTTCTCTCTCTCTTCCTGTCCCATTTCTCCCTCCCCTATCTTTCCCTTTCTCTCTCTCTCTCTAATTTCTTCCCTTCCTTCTCTTCTCTTCTCTCTCCTCTCCTCCCCTTCCTCCCTCCAGCCCGTCCTTGTCGCCCTCTCTTTCCTCCCTCCTTCCTTACGTTTTTCTCCCTCCCCCCCGCCTCCCTTCCTATCTACCTCCCTTTCCTTCTTCCCTCCCCCCTCCCTTCCTATCTCCCTTCCCTCCCTCCCACCCGTCCTTAGCGCCCCCTCCTCCCGCCCACCCGCCCGCCCTCCGCGCGTCACGTGACGACAAACCCCGAGGCGCTCTTCCCGAACCGCCGTAATATGTTAATAGACGAAGATTGACGCGGCGTCTCCCAAAGGTCCTCGCGACGCAACGGACGACTAAATCTCACTCTCCTGACACCGCTCGCCGAACTACGGAGACTGATGGGATTGCTGTGTCAAGCGCGCGGTGTCGGGCGGTGTCAGAGAGTTCAATTGCCAGAGGTGGCGAGAAAGAAAACGAGTGATTTTTTTTTTTTTTTTCTGCGCGCGCGAAATGGCATAATTCAATTTCATGAAACTGGCGCCGAAAGTTTTCTTGGCTGGTGTTAAATGGTCGCCTTGTTATAAGTCTCGCTAGTCAATGCGAATAACAACTAACAGACTGTTAAAAATGTGAACCAACAGCCATCTATCAGTATCAATTTGGAAAATGATGGGGCACTAAGTTACTGCAAGTAGGTTCAAACAGAGGCTATATATTTGCCACATAATAAACAATTACCACAATTCAGCAATCTGGAGATGATGCTAAATAACTATCATAATGCAACATCTCTCACAAACTTATACTTTTTCGGACAATTTTACACGTAAATTATACCCTACTTATCCCCATAATCATTATTATCATTACCTTCCTACTATTATTAGAATTAACAATATGATGATAATGATAAAAATATCATTATTGACATCGTTGTTATTATTATCATACCTATATTAGTATCACCATTAGTGCCGTTATTGTCCTTTTCATTACCACCACGAGGGTCTAAAGATAAGGCTTCCCTCACGCCCGTCGTCGGCAAGGCGGGGTCGCTTCTGATGACACAGCTGCCTATGGTACCATGTGTCATGCACGTGTGTCACTAAGCCCGCCATGCCGCATGCCTCCGTTCGAGTTTCTCATGTTTCTCGTGCCTTCTCCTTGGCATGACAATCTCATGACACCCTCCCGCGCGCTCCTTCATAAAAAGCCTTCGGACCCCCACGCCAAGGTGTCACGTTGTTCAAGGGGTAAGTGACGGTGAAATGTTCTCTGTCGATTTTTTTCAATATTTATCTGTTCTCCTGAGCGATCATCATTAACCGATGCTTGGGTTGAGAGGTTAAATGAGAATAGAAAGAGGGAGAGGAAATTTAATGGGAGTTGGAAAGTAAGGAAGGAGATGACGACGATGATGATTACTTCGACTTCGGTGATGACGATGAAGATGATAACGCTGATGACGGGGAGGAGACGGCTAAGTTCCCAGGTACTAGATTCCCAATCTTAGTCTTTAGCCTTAACCTCTAAGAACGGCAAAGACCAACTTTCCCTCCATGCTCTCTTATATTTCAAGTTTATTGTTATCTTCTTTCCTCCATTTTCCAGTGTGCTGGGATATTCATATGTAT